>NC_134643.1:50846220-51081220 GCF_030463565.1 Pelecanus crispus
CTCTCATCCTCTCTCTTCTAGTATTTAACTTCTTTTGTCTCCTTCCTTATCAAATTTTTGTTATATTGGTGACATGACAAATGACAAATACAGTCGTTTTGTTACTTGGCCAACTATTGGCCGCAACAAACACCTCTTCATATATCTGAGAGCACTGCATAAAGCTGATAACTACGGCTGAAGTTCCTGCACAGATTTTTGAGATCTCTAAGAATTCTCCCTAAACAGACAGCTTTTCCACAATTACAATTTTTACTGTAAAAGGGCTTTTTTAAAGTGGAAAAGAGCATCAATGCAGCAAAGGCTAATATACCTTTCTAAGGAAAGGATACAACCCACAGCCACTTTGGCTGTAATCTGTTAACCTGTGTCCCATTTGTTTCTATCATCATATCGCATATAAATGAGCTAGATCACATATAAACAGGCTTTATCACATCACTTCCCTTTCCACACTGTTTGTATCTGCTCACAGTTCAGCAGCAACTGACAACATAACTCCATGATGTGGATGTCATCTACCTCGACTTTAGCAAAGCTTTTGACACCGTCTCGCATAATATCCTCCTCGGGAAGCTGGCAGCTCACGGCTTAGACAGGCATACTCTTCGCTGGGTAAAGAACTGGTTGGGTGGTCGAGCCCAGAGAGTAGTGATAAATGGTGTTAAGTCCAGTTGGCGGCCGGTCACGAGCGGTGTTCCCCAGGGCTCTGTTTTAGGGCCAGTCTTGTTCAATATCTTTATCAATGATCTGGATGAGGGGATCGAGTGCACCCTCAGTAAGTTTGCAGACGACACCAAATTGGGTGGGAGTGTCGATCTGCTCGAGGGTAGGATGGCCCTGCAGAGGGACCTGGACAGACTGGATCAATGGGCCGTGGCCAACTGTATGAGGTTCAACAAGGCCAAGTGCCGGGTCCTGCACTTCGGTCACAACAACCCCATGCAACGCTACAGGCTTGGGGAGGAGTGGCTGGAAAGCTGCCTGGCCGAAAAGGACCTGGGGGTGTTAGTAGATAGCCGGCTGAACATGAGCCAGCAGTGTGCCCAGGTGGCCAAGAAGGCCAACAGCATCCTGGCTTGTATCAGGAATGCTGTGGCCAGCAGGAGCAGGGAGGTGATTGTCCCCCTGTACTCGGCGCTGGTGAGGCCGCACCTGGAATACTGTGTCCAGTTTTGGGCCCCTCAGTACAAGAAAGACATTGAGGTGCTGGAGCGTGTTCAGAGGCGGGCAACGAAGCTGGTGAAGGGTCTGGAGAACAAGTCTTATGAGGAGCGGCTGAGGGAACTGGGGTTGTTTAGCCTGGAAAAGAGGAGGCTGAGGGGAGACCTTATCGCTCTCTACAACTACCTGAAAGGAGGTTGTAGTGAGGTGGGTGTTGGTCTCTTCTCCTAAGTAGTTAGCGATAGGACAAGAGGAAATGGGCTTAAGCTGCGCCAGGGGAGGTTTAGACTGGAAATTAGGAAAAATTTCTTTACGGAAAGGGTGGTCAGGCATTGGAACAGGCTGCCCAGAGAGGTGGTGGAGTCCCCATCCCTGGAGGCGTTTAAAAAACGGGTAGATGTGGCACTTCGGGATATGGTTTAGTCTGGTCTACCCTTGATTAGTCTAGAGTGGGCTTGGTAGTGTAGGTTAATGGTTGGACTGGATGATCTTAAAGGTCTTTTCCAACCTAGATGATTCTATGATTCTATGATTCTATGATTCTATGATCTTGTGATGCAGAGGGGGAAGCACCATCTGGTCAAGGGCTGTATGAACCAGCTAATCTGCAGTGCTTTCAGATTTTTTTATCTGTAGAAAGCACAGGGCTTCATCATGTCCCACTCATGTTTAGATGATTTAAGAAGTTTTGGTCTGAGGGTTTACTCTCTTGAAAGAATAGGAATTTCCATTCCCAGCAAACAAGTAGACTGCTGTCACCAGCTCGGGCAATTCCCAGTTCTTCAGGCATTTTGTTGAATTCTAAAACTGTCTTAAAATTAAAATATGTGTCTCTACACACACACAGAGCAGGGACAATTTAGAAATTATAAGTGTTTTCATTTTAATGGGGTAGAAATATTCAATATGAAATGTGTCTCCTAGCAGATCAATGTGAAAAGATTTATCTAAAAGGTCTTGAATTGTCTGCTAACGATAAGATAAGCTTGTTTATTTTCTATTAAATAAAGCACATGAATTCATCATAACTGTTATGGAAATGGTTTCTGAAATGATGAAAAAGTTAATGAAAACTGTAGGAGTATTTGACGTATTTTCCCTGAAAACAGTAACAGCTTTCAAAGTAGAAGCGCTTTTTTTTTTCTTTAAACAACAGGTGTGTTTACATGAGCTTTCAGCAGCACTTACAACTGCTGGGCTGTACCTGAACTGCTATGTTTAAACAGTTTCTGGAGACTTGGAATAGTTGACTGATGACTGTTTAGACCTGATCACAATGGTCAATATGAAAAAAAACCCAAGGCCACAAACCCATTTGTGTCACCAACCTACTGTTTACCTCTGAGAAGGTAAACAAGAAGGGACAAATCATTACACATTATCAGAAAACCCTGCAAAAGTTAAGTCTGTCAGTGTAATCCAAAAAGCAAGTTTTTGGGAAAAAACCCTTTCAATTTCTGCATTCACAGCTTTCAACTGTTTCTTCTCTCTGAAGTCCCCCTGGTTTTATGCCTTGGCACTAAACTGCCCGAGCTTCATGCATAGGTTTCCAAAGACCTTTCTCTTATCTGCACCAATGAGTTGATCTGGCATGACTCAACATGAAGCTGCAGGAGATCATTAAGTGAACTCAGTGACAAATGGAACTGAACCAGGTGAGGCTGAGGTAGTGATGATAAAATTTCTGTTCCTCAAGCCACTGATTATACAGAATTTCAGCTTAGGTTAAAAAAAACAGTGAAATTTTTAGTCCTGTTACACAGGGAAAAAGTATGATTTTTATAAACCATATGAACGCTTAAAATCCAAAAGGTAATTAAGAAGAATTAACTATTTTGGGGTTGCATTTTGGTTTTTAGCCTTTTGTTTAGACATCCCAATCTAAGAGGCCTGGCTCATGTCTCCATTCTTCAGGGGCTGCCAAGAATATTTCCCCAGCCAAACCAGGTTCCTTCCTTCCCTTGCCCCTCATTCAGCCTCCAGACTCTCTTGTGGGAATGGAAGTGCAAGAACTGGGGTGTCTTTTCTCCAGGCAGTTCATGGACATTCAGATAGTTCAATCTGTGTGGATGGCTGCTTGAAGGAAACATGACAAGTAGTGAGGCAATTACTTTAGATGTATATTTGCCCTCAGAGTGCATGCAGCTCCCACCTAAAGGGGACTGTTTGCTGACATTGGTATAGATGAGGCTGTGGGCTTGATTCCTAATTTCTTCTTCTTGACACATTTAAGGTTAAGGTCTGCTGTAAAAGAAAATGCATTTCAGGGAGCAGTTCTGTATAACTGCTGATAGAAAGCATGGCTGATATACCAAAGATTTAGGGTTTGGGGTTTTTTTCTAAATTTATTAGAAGAGTTATAGGGGTCCAATGTGCCAAGCAGAATGCATCAGGTGGGCTTTTGGACTTCAGTCAGTATTAGGATCCTCCAAGCTGGTAGAGCTTGAAACAAATTAAAAAAACTACTGGGTTTTTTTTCATCATTTTTATCCTCAGCCAGAGAGAGCTAATTGTTGCTTCTTTCTGTGTTTCTCACCTATACAAGTAATCACACATACTTGTAAGTCTGAAAGTTTGCCCCAGTTACAACTTTGCCTCTGTCTGTCTTACACTGGATGATTTTCTGCTCAGCCTGTTTGTGCTAAAACATACTTCATTTAGCTGTTGAACCTTTCTTGCCTTGATTCCTACCACTGATTTCAACCTCTTCATAACCCTGAGCTGCTAGTCACCTGCTTCAGCTCCTCAGACATAAGGCCCACAGGCTGTCATTCCTCCATCAGCCCAGATGGCCCATGTTAGAAGCAGCCCAGCAGCAACAGGACTTATCCTGCTCCATCCTTCACAGTACCAACATTGGGAAAAATACCAGTACCAAAGTATTATTAAACAACCAGGAATAAGCCCCGCAAGAGCTTCAGGAGGTAGGCAGTGGATGACTAAATATGCAGAAAACAGGCACCATACAAAACCTTGAATCCCTGGGAGCGCTGTATTTCCTGCCTAGGCATCTTGCACAAACATTGACAACTGCAGTTGAACCAGCACAAAAAAGGGGTCCTGCGTGCAGAGCTCCCAAAAGTAGGAAAATACAGGCACAAATCTTATTAATACTTTGAGGACAGTAAGAGGCACAGATAATGTTGCAGCTGAAATAATTCTCAGTGTTCTTCAATAACTGATAAGTCTGTTATATGATTGCAGACAGAATGCAAATCTAAAAAAAGAACAATGGAGGAAAAAAAGAAGCACAGAAATCTTGGCTCAAGAATAGAAAATTGGCTTTTCTGTTTGTTTGTTTGATGTTCAGACCAATATAAAAATATTTATGTTTATGTGACTAAGAATTAAATATTTTCATCTTCTTTCCTTATTGAAATGGAAAATAAACCTCACACCATGTTTTTAAGTTGTATTTTAAATTGAATGTTAAAGAACTTACATCAAACCAAAACAAACACATAAATGACTAGCTTTTTAAAAGATCCAAAACACCATGGCCTTCAGAGAAAATCTGCACCAACAGCTTTCACTTCTCCATTTGGCCAGTAATTCAGAGGCAGGGAATCTGTGATTTGTGGGCCCTGTGCCTGGCTGCGTTCTCAGAGAAGACATTTTAGGTGTCACTTCAGCAGAGTAGCTCTTGCCTATTCTGCCGCTAAACAGTGTTGGGAAGAGTTGCTATCATTCTTTTTTGTTTGAAGCGGTTCCAGTCATTAAAAGAAACAAATCTTAGGATACACAAAACAGAGTGAACCTCTAGTCTGGTGCTTAAAACAGCCTCCTCAGAGAAAAAAATTTACACTCCAATTCACTCTGCCTCTGATCCAGACAAGGATTTGAGCCTAGATCCTATAATATCCTATCCTCACTGCAGGGTAGAGATTTGGTGGATTATTTCAAGTCTTGAAACAAAGCAGAGCATCGCAAGGAGATTACCCTCCTTGAAATAGGCTTCCTAGTAGTAGCAGTATGATTTCAGACAAATTCCAGGGGTTCATTGCCTGGAGAAGGGCATATCATGCTACATGGATGTCTTAGCAACAGGATTATTAAATAAGAAGCGTGAGCACTGTGTTAATTTTTTTTCATTCCTGTGGCTGAAACTTTTTGTGTATTTTTTCTGAATTTAATAGTAATTCAGAAAAACTGTGATAGATCATTTTAATGAATAAATGATTTATTGAAAAAGCCTAGCTTCACTGAGAGCGAGCTGCTGATTCTACATGTAACTTTGCCCCAGACACTAATTAGGAAATCTTTTGTTTGTGGAAGATGTGATTCTAGTTTGTTCACTAATTTTCCTACAAAAAAGACTGTGGGTGGAGAGGGGAAGCCTTGAAAAAGAGATTTCCAGATATAGCCTATCTACGTGACAGCATCAGCCTGGGTCCGCGCATGTGTGTAGGAGGAGGTGTGAATGCTGTGAGCAGCAAGGCGTGCTGTTCTGCTGCGGTACGTGTGCGGCAGTCAGGACGGCGAAACCCAGATGCAGTGGAACTGCCAGGAAACATGAAATCAGAACAGCTATTAACGCAGCATGCATAAACATGCTTAAGCTAAAAACCACTGAAGAAACACAACTAAATCAAGCTGATAGGCAGATAGGTGGGTCAAATGCATATGCTACAGAAACCAAGACAAAAACGGTATGAATACCCAGGCTGTTGGCAACAGTGCAGGGGGTGTAAGAAACAAATGTATTGGGAAAGGTTTCAAATTCATTACAGTATAGATTTGTTTGAACTAGGACTGACAGAGTAAGCACAGGACTCAGAAGCAATATTACCTCTACTAACGGGGAAGTAGGTAAATTAACTAAGGCAGAACATGATGCAAATGATGCATATTGCTTCAGACACTTGACCTGAAATGGTTAGGACTACTCCTGAGTATCGTTACACAGACAGTGCGGTGCCTTGTAGAGCTACCCTTTATGTTTAAATGCACAAGTAATTCCGGGGGAAAAAATGCAATTATGGAGGAGACTTTCAGTCAAGAGGAGGATGTTTACTTGCTGACTTCAACAATGCCAAAGATTCTCTGCCACACATGGCAGAAGTGAGATATTAGCTGTTCAACAACCAACACAGCAGTTTAGGTGTCACAGTAACCCAATTCCAGATAGATAGCAAAACTAGCTGCAATATAACATCAGCAAATAGTTTTTCTAGGCTGGAAAAATGACAGCCAGTATTTGTGACAAACATTGTAAACCATTTGGGTACAGCAAGGGTGAATGAAAATCCCTTCAGTGACACAGAATATGTGTTGGAATTAGTAATTACAAACATGCAAATTGGCTTTCTAGTTGTCTTCCAAATTTTTACCTCGTAGTGTTTGTGTTTCTTCCTTCAAGTTGCTGTGGTCGCTGCCATCTCTGCAGATGATTGTTGTGGTGGTGTTTTTCATTGAAAATGTTGAAGAAGAAAGTGTTAGCAAACTGTTTGGAATATTGAGAAAGAAACAGAAAATGCCAGAGAAGGGTATGGAGCAGGGATATTCATGCATATGGCTGAATTTTTAACTATGCTGGCAGCATCTATAAAGGACTTTTCTTCCTGCAGAGCCAGCTGCATTATAAAACCACAGTCTTTTGATAGATCCAGCATCCAGCCTCCAATCAAGCTGGCCGATGTGTCAGAAACATCTGGGTATTTCTCAGTTCTTAAGCCTCTCATTTTGCTTTAATGTTTTTCTTTACAGATCAACTGTCTGTACCCTGGGCTGAGGTGATAGCACATCTGTGTTAATGACCATAATTTCAAAATTAACTCATACTTAATATGGATTTCTGGCAAAGTGCTAGGTCTTTGTGGTTTGGTTAGTGACTGGCCACAACTTCAATGTGCTTAAGGTGACCTGCTTTGTTCTCAGTTTCTCATACTTGTAAATGTCTTTGTTTCTGTACATGATATTCCATTCAAAACTGTTTGTGATGTGCTGTGACAGTTAAGTGAAACAAATGTCAGCTTTATGAAGGCAGCTGAGAGGTCTGTTGCTCCCTCCTTGCAGTGGAAGAGACTGCAGTTTCTTTCTGAACCAGGAAATAGGAGTGGGGAGTTTTAGACCAGTCTTGGATTAGGAAGGATTAATGTCAGACTTTCAAGCACAGTAGTGTTTTTTACATTGTTTTAGGGACCCTCTTCATAAGGAAAAGGACACTGAGTTTTACATTTTCCTTTATAGTCTTCTGGCATAACGAATGGATTGAATGAGGTGTGGCTGAAAGCCTACATTGTTTAGTTCCACACAATAAAACAATTTAGTCCTGCTATTGTAATCTGAGGAGAAATTTCACCAACTTTCCCAGAATGTTTAAGAACAATAACACTGTTGCAAATAGAGACATGCATGCAGTAAAGCAGCTCAAACCCGAACCAGGGTTGATTTATCTGGTGAAGGTCACTGCAGTAACATAACTATTTTTCATTCTACTTCATACTGCTGGTTCTGGAAGGGGGAATCAAGATGGGACAAATTAGCCTAAATGAGGATACTTAGGATTTTCTCTTTACTAAACAGTTCCCAGATGTGGAGTCAGCAGGTTGCATCAAAGGTGTAAAACAAAGAGCACTTGGCAGCAGCAGCTCTTCAGCCCAATAAAAGTTTGTCCAAGGATGTATCATGAATTTTTGTCTTCACTCAGATTAACTGGGATTTGACAGGGACAAGTCTTGAGCATCAATCTGCATGTGTCCAAAGATCGTTCCATAAGATAGTACTGAACTTTGAAGAACTAATTTATAAGGCTTTCCACCTTACTATCCATTAATATCAGGCCAGCTGGTGGAAAATAGCTGCTAAAAGTGATTTAATCAGATTATGTGCCCCTGATTTCATCACATAATGCCCCTATCAAGAAAACTGAGTACCTTTATGCTCCAGTGTCCCTATATGATTTTACATATCATCCTTTCTCTTATATAAGCTTGACATCTCTTTGGGGAAGGGTTAGTCTTTTCTGGTTTAATATGTATATAGTGCCTAAAAGGGTCATAATTTTTGGCTGGAACTTCAAGACACTTTGCCATATGATCAGTTAGAACTGTAAATAATGTTAATGATATGCATATATGCCTGTGAATATTCACTTTGGAGTATGTGTATTTGTTCCTTGTTCAATGTAGAAATTAATTTCCAAGTGCAAGCACATAATTATTGTTATAATTTAATTATTAGTATTGTCACTTTTTTTTCAAAAAATAAATTACTATGCTACTATTGAGTAAAGAACATCGGTAAACATGCATACATATTGTAGAGACTTTTAAAATCTGTGTTTTTTCATATAGGGTGAACACAGAGGTACAGAGAATATTTTGCTAGAAGGGCAGGAGTTTCTCAGTAATCACATAAGAAGAACTGCTAAAATAAGTGGTTTTGTGATAGGATTTCTGAATGGGTTATTTCTATGCTGGGTTTCTATACTGGGTTATTTCCACAAGTGCACTGGAGCAGAATAAAGCCTGATTTTCAGATGAAAAGCGATTGAATGTCAGAAATTGCAGTTCTCAACCCTTTTAAAAATCTACTTTTAAGGAAATGTTTCATCTTAAAAAAAAAAGTTATACCACATGCATAGTCTTTAAATGCTTATTACTGAGGCCAGTCTTAAAATGTTAGAAATAGATGCAAACTATCAAAGAGCACCTAACTGCTTCTATCTACAAGTACAGGAAGACTAAAATAATATGACTGATGGATAGTCTGTTGTGCTGGCTATCAGAAATAAAAATGTCATACTCTCCCAGTGAATACTTGACTAATATTCAAGTTGTGTATTGAAATCCCAATATTATCTTATAAAAATAGAAAAAAAGCAATCAGATTTAATAAAAAGATGCCCGCTGATATCTCCCTTGTTAGTGAATTGTGAAAGTGCTGTATTCTAAATACCTGGACTTCTCTAAAATCCTGTGTTATTATGTGCATGTATATGAGTCAACAGATAGCTAAATACTGCTTTGAGTTGATTGTATTTGCTTAAACTGATACAATTCCTATGCAAATATTTGGCTAGTTCAGTAAATAACTGGGAGGGCATGTATCTCTCAATTTCTTAATTTTTCTTTATCACCATTATATTAACTAGCCATTCCAGTTTTTGTGGAGTACCTGGTCTGTGAAATATGTAATCATTACCGTTCTTGGTTTTATCTCTATGGAAACTAAAATAAACCAAATATTCAATGACTACCAAAGCTACAGAAAGAAATGGTGTCAAAACCAGAAATGGAATACTGAAGAATTGGCACTTTGGTAGACCAAGATTTCATTTCGTGCTCTCTTGTCCCTGGATTTGAGTTGGATCAGTGTGTTCCAATTCTGAAATCATACACTGAATGAAACCATACAGCAATATATATTCAGTATATTGCTTTTTACTCTGAGCCTCTTATACTTCATGCCTTAAAAGTATCAGTCTTCAAAGGAGGACAGCGATTTATGAGTTATTTACATATTAAGTGGTTGTTCACCATTAGTCACTAACTTAAAAAAGACAGTGGCAGTTCTGATAACTAGTAGTCATGCAACTCATGATTTTTCTAACATATCTATTTAGCCAAGTGCACCCAAATTCGTTGTGTTAGTTACTATGTAACAAAATAAGGAATATAATTTGTCTGTAGCAATGGTGTTAACAGGATAGACATTGTAGTATTTGACAAGAAAAATGGAGTAGACAAGAGTTTGCTTTGGAATATCTGGGGTCTTACACAGGTGATTTTCAATATATTTGCGTTAGGAATTCTTAGGTAAAGTGTTAAGCACATGTTTCATGTCCATCCAAAATCTCTTCTGAAAGAAGAACAATCTTTTCAGCCGTAGAAAAGATGCAAGCAAAGAAAAATTAAGGTAAAAATAAAGATGTTACTTCTTGATTTATGAGTTAGAACAAGTTTCATTCCAGCAAAACTTGTATCTTAGCACTCTCACAGCACAAGAGTGACACTGCTATATCTTTATATGACAACAGCTTGAAGTAGTCGGAAACATATCATGATGTCCAATGGGATTGGAGGTTGAATTTCATTTCCATCCAGGCGAAGGTATCGGAGGCGAGGGATGTTGCCATAAAAACCATAGTCTTCTGCTACGGCAATTGAGACTGGGCATATTTGAGTACCATTGACACCTGAAAATGTAGATCAACATGTTAAGTAATTTCCATGGGACAGGTTCATGAAGATAATATTATTTTAGAAAACAAATACAGCAGGCTTCCACTGATATTTCTATGGGAGACACTTGCTCCTAGAAGAGTTGGAAAATGCTGAATTAACAATTAACTTCTTTTTTGATCAAGCAAAAAACCATTTTAACATAATGTAATCTAGATCTGTGAATCACATATTTAATGTGCTACAATTATGAATAGAGGCCACTAGATGTGCAATTTTACTTTGGACAGAGAGGAAATAAATTTAGACAACTACTGGGTAACTATTAATTGAGAAATAGCTCTCTGCCCTCAGACAGAATAGAACAGGGTTAATGCTGAGGGATTTTGAACGTCTTACTGCAATGACAGTATATTAATTTTAGCTGATAGTATTCCCCAATGAAGAACTTGTATTCAAAATGATGAGTATTGAATCAGAGGAGCTTTTCTATAGTGTCTGTAACTTTTAACATCTGTACTTTCCTGTTCTCTCAAATCAGTACAGTTGGGTTTAATTGCAAAAGTATAACTTGCGCAATGGGATATTTTTCTTCCTAAACTGAAAGCCAACAAGTCCTTAAAATTCCTTATAAATCACACATAGCTTGTTTCTGTTCAGACAAAATTTGAAACTATGGCTTAAATCATTACCCATTTTCATAAGAGTTGAATAGATTGGGTTCCTACATTGTCTCCCCTAAGTTACCTTTGCACTGTCACTTGGCTAAAATGCTTTTCATATTTTGTCTTTAGCTGTTGAATAGTGAGGCTGATGCTGCCCTATTTCAGCCTCAAAATAGCCTTATTCTAGAAAACACTGAAGTTGTGTTTGTTTATCAAAGATGTCAAATTCCTTTGACCAAATTATGCTGTTTAGTGATTGGTCTGACTGCTTGAGGATCTTGTTGGCCCCAGACCACCTGCAAAAAGTGGTTCAATGGAAAATGTGTGCGTAACAGATTTTTTTTAAGCACAGTTTTTTTAGCAGCCCAGAAATAGGAAAAGAAGAGCTTTCTACCAAAATTTTTCTCCCCTTATATTTAGCGATGATAATATGCATTCATCTTTTGATTACAATTCCCCAAATTGATGAAATTCCCCAATGTTATGATGAAAAAAAAATCTTTTTTTTTTTTTCCAAAAAGAAAAAAAAACACCTAATTTTGAAAAACTGCCCAGATGTTTGCAACATTTTCCAAATGGACTTTATCTTTGTGGTGGAAACTAGTTAAATACATCCAGCTGGCCAAGGCCTAAAACTTTTATCATATCCATGATACCAAAATGTCTTTGCCTATGTTGTGAAATTTGATTAATGTTTGTAAAGTGTTTGATATTCTTGGAAGAAACAAGCTACAACTTATTTTTATGTGTGAAGCTATGAAGCAGGAAGCTTGAGAGTGAGGTTTCATTATGAAAGCAGTTATTAAAAGTTTTACAAGTAAATCAACACTATGTAGCAGAAAATATCTGCCTTTTCAGGTCAGCACTACTGTCCTTAGGAGACAAGATGGCTTCAAGCGTGTTCTAAATCTCTGTGTTCTCTGACCTAGAAACTATCCCACTGCACTAGTTTTCACTGGGTTTATCACTCCAACCTTAAAGTGAGGCCGCAGTTATCTAACCACAGGCCACCTATGAAGAAGTTATTTCCTGATGACGTGTGGTATGAAGTGGTTTGGTTTTTTATTGTTCTCCTCCCATGAACTGTAAATCCCACCCAAACTACCAGGAAGTAAAAGCCTCTCTCTCCTCTTCTCTTGCAATCCTGTTCATGGGTATATTGCTGAATTTTGCTTAAGCAGGAGGGACAGACCAATCCACCTACATGGGTACAATTGACCCTTCCTAAACTGATCCATGTAGAGGGTAAGTGTCAGTCTAAGTAAACTATCTAGATTCTGTTTATAAACTCTGCAAAGAGATAAACATTTCCAAAAGGTGATTCACATCTCCTTAAGATGGGGTGATTTTGCCTCTGCAGTTGTGTATCTCTTTCCATTAATTAAGTGCTCTATAAGACTAACCCAAACTAGACACAAAAATCTAGGATGGTTAATTCAAATAAGATGAATTCCACTTATTGTCAACAGTACTGTTAAATGGTGTAATATTTAAAAACGAGACTCTGGAGCTGCTGTAAGGGAAAACTGCAGAAGAGGTTCTTATTAATGGCTAATGCTGTGTGTCTGCTGAAGAACCGCAGAAGATCCTATTTCTTTTCCAGTAAAACTCATAATTTAGAAAAATTCAGAAAGTAAGTTGATCTAGAAGATAGATGTGTTCTGACATGTATGACTGTGAGGGTATTTCTGTTCTATTCCTGTAACCTCTAGCTGCATTCACTGTAGACAATCTTGAATAGTTGGACTCCCTTTCTTCTTTTCACATAATATTTACCTGCAGCAGCCATGGATCAGCTTGGACATCTGTTCCTTTCTGGGCTCTTCCAGCAAAGAAGCCAGTACCAGCTATAGCACAGGGGTCTGACCATAAGTCAGGAACTGTAACTTCAACCATTTCTTTCCAAATATCCTATAATGGATTCTGATAGACTGGCATTGCTACTTGGCCCAAGGATTTCTCCCTTTCTCTACACATGGAATAATATTAACTCAGAGGAGCTATCCCAGTCTCCTGGTGTTCCTCTGGGGAACTTACTGTTCACTCCCTTTTATTGCTCCTTTGATAGCTCTGTAATACCTCCTGCTTACCCTTGCTCACTTGCTACATCATCATTTCATGCCTTCTCTTCTTTTTGCTTCCTCTAACACTACCTTTTCCATCATTTGAGCCTTGCATGTGTATCTCAAAAATAAATACGTAAACACGTGTGTTTTAAAATGCCATGGAACAAGTGTGGTGCAATCTGTTGTAGCCATAATTAGTTTTGGGTTTATGTTGATTTTGCTTCCAACTTTCAAGTACTTTTTTTCCTCTGCATATTGAGATCCTTGGGGAAGGGACTACAGGTGAAATCCTAGTTCCACTGAGACTGGTGATATCATTGACTTCACTGGGCTTCAGGGCATTGCCTTATATCTTCATAAATGGTCTCTGGCAAAATAAGGCCTTGGACTTATATGAGGAACGGGTGATACACAATAACATACAATAAAAAAGCAGACAAATTGTATTTACATAGAAATGTTTATGTCTGAGCTCTTGCAATGCCAGCAGTGTAACTATGAACCACAGGTGTACAGGTGTAACTATGAACCACAGGTGTACAGGTGTATCTGAAAATTAATATTATAAAAAGGGCTTGTACTGCACACATAAAAGTAAACTCTCAGGAGGACTCTTTTGTGGAGAAACCAAATCAACGCTTTTACAGTTATTTTTCTTTCAAATCTTTGACAATGGTTATCTTAAAGTAATGGCTGACCATCAGCTTCCTGGGTTTAAGATAAAAGCAATCTGCAGAATTAATGCCACATCTTAGTACTCCTGCCTGATAGGATTACATTCCTTGTTTGTAATCCCAATGGCCCTTTGAGATATTGTCTATTAGAGCAGTGTCTCATGAGGACTATGTCATTAACCCATACCTCTTGAACAATTACGCTATGTGATAGAATGTGCCTTACATAATACCTGCATTTCATTTAAGGTGTCAGGTTGCCTTTTTTAATATTTTTTGCCTACTTTATATGTAGTTACTAAGAATAAAAACTTTTTTAAAAAAATTAAGAGCAGTGTTGTGCTTAAGTTAATAATGAATTTTGAAAAGTGGTAAAGGCATTATGGAATATAAGGCTTGTGGAAAACTTGTGATTTAGGCTCATGGGTACCCATGTGTCATTGGAAAATGGGACTTGAGTTTGCACATACTACACGTGTTGATTTTCATGGTTTAAACCTTTTTTAAACTTATTTAGGAAAGGAAGAGAATTTGGCAGCTCTTTAAATACTACCTAGACACAAAACACTTCTTAAACTGGACAGGTTACATTCCATTGATTTCAATTTAGTGTCCACTTAAAGTGACAGGAGATAAAGTCTGCACCTGAGGACCTGCAGTGAAGTAATTAAAATAAATCCCTTTGTAACCAGAGGGCAATGAAACATGTTCAGTTACAACCTATGTCATAAACCCTAGCTCTAATTAACCGTTAGACTTCTCACAGGCCGCTTAAATATGTGCCAGTTGTACAAAATTGATTTTTCTTTACAAGGTTTCATACATTTGTTTTGCAAAATGCAGTGAATTAGCCTAAATCATTAACAGGTATCTTCCCTTGATATGTCCTTGTTTCATACAGAAGCCAAACCATTATTTTTAGTATATTTGTGAACTACAGTGACACAAAACAGGAGTAAGGAACCATTTATTCAATTAAATCACCATGACAGGAAGACAAATGTAGAGATTTCGTTACCTTCTGTGCAGAGATAAATAGAAAGTCATCACTTTAATTTTGGCTTTTGGCATGAAACAAAGGATTTAAGGTCTGTAGGACTTACTGAGCTGATATTTTACCCAGTGTCCCTAACCACCACATCCCCGCTGTACCTGGATGCATCTGGAAGCAGTGCTAGAAGCAGAACTGACATAACAACAGGCTTCTTTTGCCTTGAGTACAAAACCTTGTCTCATTTATACAAAGTGGAAAATGCTAGAAGACATTTGAGGAGGTAAACCTTAGTAGGCCAAAGCTTCTGTGAAGTCAGTGAAATGATTTTTCATGAAGACTAAACCCAAGTGTCAGCATTTTGTGCATAGTAAACAAAAGATGGGGAGGATATTCAAGCCCGAAATATTCAATATCCATATTCTAATTAGTCATAGTTGAAATAGATTGTGTTGACTACAGCCAACATTTTATTCTGCTTTAACCTTCTACTATACAATTTAGGTGGACTGAGAGATACTCAGAAGAACTGAGCACACAGCAATTCTGTTAGTGAAGACCCTAAGGTGCTCAGGAACTTTGAAAAACTAACAGTCATACAGATGTGGATTGAATATCTTGTTGTACCCAATTTTTTATTGTTGTTTCTTGCTTATTTATGCCTAGCCTTTTTGTGGGAAACTTAATTTGTTCCCACAAAATGATTACTGGCATGTATATAGCAAAACGTGAATGCACAAATTCCCCTTAATCCAGTCATATTTCTGATCTGCTTGCAAAGGTTTTTTTCTGTATGCATATGAACATTTTTCGCATGTGGTATTACTTCCATGCACATATTTTGTTGTCATATTTTAGACCTGACTTGAGAACTGGCCTGTGGGAGGTCCTCTTGCTCATCTCCCTATAACCTACAGCAGATTTTTAATCTCTTTATTTCAAAGAGCATTTTTTGTAGTTAAGTAGACATTTTAAATAATTATGTCTTGGTAGGATCCCACACTGAAAATACACACTTACTTTTGATTCTGTTGTGATCAAGGTGAAGGTGCTCGAGATGAGCATTGATTGGTGGAATTTTAGTGAGCTGGTTGTGAGACAGCTGTAGATCTAGAATAGATGAAACATTAAACCCATTTGGGGGAATACCGTCATCAGATAATTTATTGTAGTTCAGCCTAAGGAAAGTCACTTTGGGTATTGCACTGAAGTAGTTTTCTGGTATCACTTCAATGGAGTTGTTGTCCAAAAACAGCTGCAGTGTGTTAGCTGGAATGCTTAAAGGCATTTTCTTGAGTGAATTTTTTGCTATGTTGAGTTGCATAAGATTGTTGAGTCCTTGGAAGGTGTCACTTTGAAGAGCGCTGTCCAACAAACTGTTCTGGTGCAGATCTAACATAGTAAGGTTTTCCAAGTTGCTGAAGACTCCTTCTGGGATTCTAGAGATTTTGTTTCTAGCCAGTCTTAGCTGTTCCAGGCCCACTGGTAATGGGGCAGGCACCTCTTCCAATTCATTATCTTCAAGGAATAAGTAAAGCAGCCTTTTCAGCTTGCTCAGCACACCACTCTCAATTCCACTGTTGGTGATCTTATTCTTGTTCAAATTTATCCATCTCAGATGAGTGGCATTCACAAAAGGCTTCTCTGAAACTGTTTCAATTAGATTATTTTGAAGATAGAGGTACCAAATTCTTGCTGGGATTGCAGGTATTTCTTTAAGTCCTTTGTTATCACAGTATAATGCATTGGGGAAACTAGGAGGACAAAAGCACTCTCGTGGACACTCAAAAGTGTAGTGAGACCAATGCTCAGGATCCAGCTCATCATAAACTTGTCTCACAGTTCGAGTCCACACAGAATTGACCAAGAATAAGAGCAAAAGGCTTGTATAGACTTTTAGAGTCATTGTTTGCCTTAGAAGGGGAGAAAAACAATTAGCTGTCTCTCAACAGAACTCTCTAACAGCATACTAGATTAACAAAGCAGTATTACATAGAAAATAACATTTCCTTTATAAAAACAGCCAAATTCTGTCCTCTGTGGTACTACCTATGGCATGCTAAGGAAAAACTGAACAGTGATATAAGAAGTATAAACAATTCAGTGCTATATGTTGAAGAACATTTTCCTGATTCAACTTAGACTCCACATTGGCTACCAGTTTAACTGATGTTCATGCAAGTGTCATTTCAAAGAACATGAAAACACAGACCATTTTTCTGACATTAAATCAGAGCTTCTTAGAAATTTGTTTAAGTTTTCCTGTACAGAGCAATAAACTACTTTATATAATGTACCTTCTTCAGTAAAGCTATCAATACCATGATGATATAAATACTATTGTGCTCAGTGTTCCTACTTTTAAAATTCATCATACCCTCTTTTCTGTTTTTCCTCTCTCATAAATTATACTGGCATCTGGATCAGATTTTCCAGGGTCTTTTCTCATTACAGAAAACTGAAAGATCAAAGAGTGTTTTAACAGCTGTTTGTTGGGCATGTTTTTAAAAAAGCTTGGAGGGAATATGTTTGAGTAATCCATTCCCCTTCCTCATTTACTCTCTCATATCCAAAGTTATGAATTTCCTTCTCTAAAGCAAACAGCCAAAACAAATGCCTGATCTAAATAACACAAAAAGTTAGCCCTAACCAAATTATATCATATACACTCATGCATCTTGTATCTAATTTACCTACTTGGTTATTTGTTTTGTTTAGCCTCTTCCACCATTAAACAATGAAGCAAATCCTCAATGATAATTTACTCCAAAAGGAAGTATTTGTGTAGCACAAAACCAGTGCTTCACAAGCTCTGTTATCTAGCTTGCTTTCTGATGAAGATTAGCAAGCATTTTGCAATGCAGGGGCAAGAGACTGAGAGCTGAAATTTCTGGTCAAAATTAGGAGGTTAGTTTTAGCAAAAATCATATTTAAATAAAAAGTAAATTCTCTCATAGAGTTAATGCCCCAGGAAGGTTGAGAGTTCAGTTAAGTTGCTGCATATGATATGTAGTCATTTAATAGTTTTCGACATTGTTATTGGCAGCAACAAGTGCAGTATCCTACAGATATTCCAGCCTCAGAAACTGCTATCTGGAAGCATTCCAAAAAAGGACAAATAAAATATTTCTAAAGAATAACATTGCTAATTTACAGAGTGAAATGACACCTTCTCACTGTGTAAATTCATAACCTTAATAACATTTTTAAAAAGAAATATAAAGTAATTTACCTTGTTAGTCAAGTTCCTGGAGATATCTGAAGCCAGTTAGAAATCACTGTAAATTCACAGCCTTTGGCTACTAACCACTGTGTTTGCTTCCTGTCCTCCTAAGAATTAATAGCATATAAAACTTGAAGTACACGCTAGTATTCCCAGATGTATTACCATACACACCTTATTAACTGTTGTTTCTAATTTGACATTGCTTCAGAGTTTGGGCTTACCTCAGCTTTCTTGGATCTTCTTCTCTTTCTATTGGTCACTGTTGTTAGACTGTAATAGCTTGAGTCAGGCTACAAGCCGTGTTCTATGAATACAGCCTAATATATACGCATCAGTGGCTACAGCTTTTAACCCCTAAAATAACTAAGGCACCTCAGCACCTAGGCAGGAAAAGACAGGAAATCCTGACTTTAATATCAAGCAGCCACAGAGCTGAAGGCATTTGATTTTTACGTTTTAGCAGATGAGAGGAACTGGTCTAGATGAAACAGGTAACATGAAATGTACCTTTATTCAAAGTTTTTGTCAGAAGATACTTCACACGCAAATCTCCCTTACATCATAATTCATTCGCATAATACCTGAACTGGCCACAAAAAATTAAAACCAGTGCCATCTGTTTCTATGGAAATATTTTATTTGATTTTTATTAAATGCAGATGCTGCATGCCATTTAAAGACATAATTCTTGATTATGAAAAGAAGATAGCAAAAGCATTTGCTAAGAAATTTTAGTAACATATTTTCATTTCTTTAAAGATTAAACCATACCTTTTCCTTTTTGTTCAGATACATATTTACATATATTTCTACAGATTTATCATACTTTCCAGTGTGTACTGCAGTGAGGTCTGTTTTTAATTATCAAGGCACCAATTGATGATTTTGCTCTATCATTGATCTAAAGTAAACTCTTTCCAGCCAATTTGCTATCCAAAGCATAGACACATATTTCTCACATTAAGTATATTGGAGGATTTTTGTTTTCTTTTTTAGTCCAAACTTAAAGTAACAACTTAATATCAGGAAAACTAGCCACGTTCAAAGCCAGAACAATGGCATAAGTATTTTAAGGAAAAAGCTAACGAAAATACTGAAAACATAAAATTGGTACCTTTTATGAGTTTATATTAGTTTTAAAACTTATTTATATAATTATTTTCATTCAGTTTCACCTGATTTATTTTAACAATAAAACCTCTAACAACTTATTTCTTAATGTTTAATACTTTGCTTCCTAAACTAAGAATGTCTCAAAAGAAGTTTACAAGTAGAATAGACTAAAAGATAAGTAATCAAAAAAAGGAAAGCAACCCCTAAGCACACGGGCAGCTTCCACTGACTTCAGCAAGGCTAATATTAAACATGTCATAAGAATTTTTTCATAAGTATATGTTTGTATTAGGGGTTTTTTTGTTTGTTTAGGAAAAAATACATCCTTACTACCACTAATTTTTACATGGCTTAAGTATGTGCTTAAAAATAAAACACATGCCTAAGTGTTTCACTCTGCTAGAACTCCAGACCCTTCAACATCTCGTAGAGATTATTAGGGCTTTCTTATAAGCCAGGTATAAAATTGATTCATGCATACTAAGCTGAATATTTCAAAAGTTTAAATTTTATGAAATTAGTTTACATCTATACCTAAAAATAAAGGTTCTAGCTTTAAGCTGATGTACTAATTATAAGTACAAAAATTAGATGTAATATATTAACCTTTTCCTTATAAGTGTCACTTTAAACACCTAGGCCTTAAAACGTTTCCTTTGACCTCCCACAGAGGTACCACGTAGCAGACGTGGTACCACACATTAATGATGAGGAGGCTTGTCAGCTGGAGTCCATGGAAGAGAGGTGGGGAGAGGCAGAGGCATTGCTGTACGAAAGTTAAAATAGTTGTGCGTTCAGCTGTGAGTGATTTAAGGAGGCTTCACCATGAAAAGTGCATCTATGATTCTTGTAAAAGCCAGGCAGTGCAATGTAAAACTGGTTTGCATTTGTGCTAAATCTTCACAGAGTGTGTAGAGAGGATATGGAGGCACTGAGGTCTGTTCACCATTAAATAACAAACCAAGACCTTCAAGAATGTTATCCTGAAGGGTTTAAAATAGTGAGTCCTGGTGGCAGACATCTGTTGTGACACACTTAAATGCAAGTTACCAGATGTTGCACATTTAACAAAAAAAGAAGATTGATTTATCTTATGTTTCAGGGGGGTCTGAATTTACCCTTTAACCCATTAATCATGTACAGATGTTCATTATTTTATCACAGAAGTCACTGGCAGGGGGACTTGCTGGTTACCTTGTGACAGGCAGTGGAACTATTTGTATGAACTACTGTTCAGCAAGGGAGAGGCACATCACAGTCTGGCCTTTGTGGATTTGGAGGCCAGGTATTCAATCCTCATCAGACATACGCTGCCATCCCGTTCAAAGAAGCAGTTTTTCACTAGGAGAAGAAAACAGCAAAAACATTTGTTAAGACTTTCTCAATAACGTGAATTTTCATTTCTTCTGATGCAAACAAAGAGCAGAAAAACTTACAAGAAATATCCTTAAAATCAGGAATAAAGGGTATGATGACTGTAATTTTTATTATCATGTGCCCTCAAAAATTTTGGAAAGATCTCTGCAGCAACAAGTGATTGTTTGGGTGCCCAGGGAGGATTTGGAGAAAGGCCTGCTTTCCACGAAACCTTCAAGATTATGCACATATTCTCTGTCATACATTTGTTTTGTTCACTCCTCCATCATCTGGTGCTACTGTTTATTATTTAAAGGCTGCAATATATGGTGATAAAGTTATACAGACTAATAAAAGACCACAACCAAGATTTTCAAAATTACTAATTATTTGGGAAGCTCTCTCTTTGTTTCGAGCATCCAATGTGAGACACATTTCAGGGTCTTATTTTCAGTAAGAGGGGGCTAAGAATTTTTTGTTAATTAGGTCATTTTTAACTTGTGAAGCTGAGCAATCAAAGGCAAATATCGGTGAAATACAAACAATCTCCCAAAAAGTAACAGTATGCAAGGTATTTGCATGAAAATACAAGGAAGTTGAAAAATTATTACCATAAAAACATTGTGAATTTTGGAGACTTTTTGAAAGATACTCTTGGGAGTATTCCAGTTTGAGGAAGATGTCTCAAGTTATTACAGGATTTTTGCTCCATATGTCTCCTGGCAATCCACATTGTTAATCAATGTAATAGGAGAATCTGTATTAAAAAAAAGTCAAAAAGTGAGGATCATTAACAACCGCAGAGGGTGATAACATCTCCTTGAGCAGAGTGATGTACATGCTTGAGGCTAGAACAGCCCACAAGCTTAAGAAAGACTAGAAGGGTTAAAAAGATAGAATAGAAAGACTCATTGGGAGGAGATATGGACAACTGGGTGTGCTGTGAGAGCTGTTGTTCTGTTTCAGCATCAAAGTTGCTGACGGTGAAAAAATGCATTGCTTTCTTTCAGTAATGGCTGCCATATGTCTCAGATTTAATACGAAACAAAGTCTGTTAAACATCAAGCATGTGTATAGTTCATCACCAGCAAACCCAGGAGTATAGTGCAAGCAGAGCTAATTCACCAGCCCTGTGGATTGCTCCATTTAGCAAAGGCTGCAATACAGTGTGCCTAATTTGGGTACTACTTTACTGAAATGCTAACTGTCTTGCTCCAAAGGACAATCAGTTTATCTGAAACATGCTCTTAAATTCCCTTCATGGTGACTAGAGAAAAGGTGATGCTTCAAAACCTGAAGAAGAGATTAAGTCCAGTTTATGTACCTTTCACCATATACTCTACTGGTAGCTCCAGACAGCCATGCAGATCACTTAAGGCAGGTGTTTACATTTACTCAGGGTTCAGTCCGCCTCTTTCGCTTCTGAAGATTGGCATGTGGTGGTGGTCCCTCTCTCTTTTTTGCATTGCTGCTTGGAATAGAGAGTAGGGAGCTCTGAGTTTTACTCAGTCAGAAAGACAATACTTCTGTTTCCAAACAGTTCCCTGATCACCAGACAGTGATATATCCCAATTAATAATATCTGCTACTCATTTTAAAAAGGAATCACAAAGGTCAGCAAGACCAAAGAGTCTAAAATAAAGCAGATGTGTGAGCCCTTCCGGCTAGCCCAGGGGACAGTGCAGACACATCAAAGGGGCGAGCACAGATGTTCCAGACCCTGCTCCTATGGACACATTTTACTCTACATCATTCCTGGTGAAAAAAAACCAAAACAGACTTAGGAGAAGGAACTCTTCATCTCTCCTAGAAGCCTAGAATTGCCTAGACCTCTCAGTGCGAGAAATTGTATCTCTTATTTAAATAGGTATTTCTGTGCATATGCAGGCAGCTAAAGTATAGGGAGTTTACCTGGGGAGCTTTCAGGTTAGATTAAGAGACATTGTTCAAAGGAACCCTGGAAAATAGTTGGGCTAGCTTAATTTGTGAAATGTAAATGTCACCTGACGCCTTGTTTATATAGGATTGAGGAAGACGAGATCCTATTCTAAAAGTCTAGAAACAAAATTCTAGCAGTTTACTTTCTGCACACCTTCATGCCCTTGTAAAAACCACAGTGAGAACTGAGTAGTTCAGCTTAAAGAGATCTTGCAGAGCAACACTTTTCAGAACAGAATAACTATGGAAAAGGGCTCAGCTTTTATGGGAAATATAGTGCTCTCCTGAATATGCTTCATTAAGGAATTTTTTGGCTGTCTGTTCCCTTTCTCTCTCTATTTTGAGCTCCTTACCACGGTGACACCATAAAGGTTCCATGACACAATGCCAAGATCTGGTATTTATCTTGGCTAGCTAGGTTTAGTTTACCGACTATGTAAATGTGGCTGCCAATCTCTTACCTTAATTTGTTTTCATGCTTTCAACAATTTCAACACTGAAACAAATCTATCCTACCTAGGGACTTGATTTTTTAAAATGCTAAATGTATAACCATATTTGCTAAATGTATCTTAAATTAAGTATCTAACATGCATTTATCAATTACGCACATACTTTGAGTTCTTGGGCTTGCATGTGGCTATTTAGATGATTACTATTTTCCAGGCAACCAATGGTAAATTAAAACATGAACTAGTCATCCAATGCCCATTTGTAAATCTGCAGTTTTGAGAAGTAAACCATCATGGATAAAATATTGTAAGACAGCATAAGATAACAGAAACAGGCTGTAAGGTGTTAGTGTTACTTTTGTTCTCTTATTTTGTTCTGTTTTTAAAGAATTCCAAAAATATTTGAATTTGTCTTCATTTTAGATTTCCACAATAGGGTGACGATTTCCAAGAAGCTTAGACTTGCAGAAAGATCTGTCCTCTAAAATAAATGACAAGGGTTTCATAAAAGAGTAGTCCCACAACTTAATGTAAAAAAATTTTTAGTTCCTGTATAATAAAGCTCTGCTATAGTGATTCTGCCAGATGAGAAATTCAAGGTTCAGGTGCTTTTTTATTATTTAAAAAGAAAAGCCAAATGGCATAAACTATATGAAAACCCAGCCGTTATGTTATTTTCCATTAATTGTAGTATCTTTTGGTCTAATTTGTAATGCAGATACTCTTGGGAAATACTGAAATTAAATGTAAGAATATATGATTTTTTTTTCTTAATCTGTCATGTTGGTCATAATTTTTGAGAGTTGGCATTTCCCAAAGCACTCAAGTTTTCTTCCAGACCCCTGACTTGAAGCTAGAATCTCACTCACCATGAATACTCCAGTCACTAATTATCCTTTCAGATGGAACATGTTGAAACTAAGTTTTTATACTATAGATGAAAGTCCTCAACACCCAGCACTTTGGTGCCAACCGACACCACCTTTTTCTTTGAAGACAAATCTGGAACCCAGCTTCAGGGAGAATTCATGCATCTATCCCTATCCGAGCACTGTGCAGCACTCCAGTGGACCTAAACAGTCAGGGTTGTGCTCCATCATTACCTGCTCTTATCTTAGATGACTCCCTGCTCATCATGGTGGCTGCTGTGAATCCCAGAGGTAAATGCCTAGTTCCTTTCTGCAGTCTGTGTATAATACACACCTCATTTCAGGGCTGTGGTTTTCATTAGGAACGACATACTTGTAGTCTTGAATCTAGGGTGGGAAGAAAAATACTGCAGGGGATAACTTTTCTTACACACACTTAGGAACATCTCTTTTTTACACACAGAATCACAAATTCTTGAAATTAATGTGACATTGCGCATAATTTTCATAGAATCATAGAATCATAGAATGCTTTGGGTTGGAAGGGACCTTTAGAGGCCATCCAGTCCAGCCCCCTGCAGTGAGCAGGGACAGCTTTAACTCCATCAGGTTGCTCAGCGCCCCGTCCAACCTCACCTTGAATGTTGCCAGGGATGGGGCCTCCACTGCCTCTCTGGGCAACCTGTTCCAGTGCTTTACCACCCTCATTGTAAAAAATTTCTTCCTTATGTCCAGTCCACATCTACCCTCCTTTAGTTTAAATCCATTATTCCTTGTCCTGTCACAACAGGCCTTGCTAAAAAGATTCTCCCCATCCTTCCTATAGGCCCCCTTTCAGTACTGGAAGGCCACAATAAGGTCTCCCCGCAGCCTCCTCTTCTCCAGGCTGAACAACCCCAACTCTCTCAGCCTGTCCTTGTAGAAGAGGTGCTCCAGCCCTCGAATCATTTTTGTGGCCCTCCTCTGGACCCGCTCCAGCAGGTCCATGTCCTTCTTGTGCTGAGGGCCCCAGAGCTGGACGCAGCGCTCCAGGTGAGGTCTCACCAGAGCAGAGCAGAGGGGCAGAATCCCCTCCCTCGACCTGCTGGCCACGCTGCTTTTGATGCAGCCCAGGATACGGTTGGCTTTCTGGGCTGCAAGCGCACACTGCCGGCTCATGTCCAGCTTTTCATCCACCAGTATGTCTGGAGATAGCGTTTCATTCTGGGCAGGATGATGGTGCCTTGGGAGGAGAGAAGCCACAGGCAATTTTGAGAACTAAGAATAATTTTGAGAACTTATTAGCCTTACTGTTTATTTTTTTGGCAGCAAAATGGTTGTAATGATGAAGTCTAAATGTGACTTTCAGGAAACATTTATTTATCTAGTTTGGAAACCAGTCTACAGAGTAAGATGGATGGCAGATGTACATGATGAGATACTGGAAAGTTGATGAAAACAGGAATTTTGAAAGACAGTACTTGACCTTGTTTATCTTGAGGACGGCTTATAGTTAAATTGGTTTATAAGGTATGAAATTTCTAAAGACTTCCAGTGCTTCATCTGAAGTCTTATGCATGTTTCAATAAAAGCATTATCTTCAATAGAAATCTATTTTTATAGATATTATTCAATATATTCCAAAATGTCTTTGTAATTTTTGGAATATGTGCTCTAGTCAGGTTGACCAGATAACACTGCTGTGTTTCATGCTTTATCCCATGCTAGGAGACAAGGGGTAAAGAGAAAAATGCTCTTTTGCATGACATAGCTGCCCATACAGTTAAATCTAACAGCCCATTCTCTTTGCAGGTCCAAAGGCTACATGTTAACTCAGTCACCTCCGTAGCCACAAACTCTTGTGCTAACTGAGCAATACAAGAACTGATTGAACTGCAGTAAGAAAGATAACAGGGACAGCAGCCTCCATACTAGCATGGAACTCCTAGCATGGAAGCTCTCCAGGTCAGTGATATAGAAGTATCTTTCTCTGCTGAGTGCTGGTGCATCAACCCTAGAAATGAGTCCATCTATCGATTAAAAAAAAGTGTATTACCTGCCTTGCAGGCAGCGCAGCTATGCCTGGAGGTGGACCTAGCAAACAGCTTCTCAAGAGATATGAGATGTGTGAGGTTTTGCATGTCTGATGAACGATAAAAGTCTAAAGTCAGCAAGTTCTGTAGTATTAAGCAGCTAGTTATGCTTTCTGGCAAAGAAATGTGCTACAGTTCACATTGGTATCCCAGATTAGTTTGCTTTCTCTCACCAACATTCATGCCTGTCCCTTGAGGAACACAAAAAAAAAAAAAAAACCAAAACCCCAGAACACTTGCAGGATCTGATTTGGAGAAAATATTTGGGTCATTTTTCCCACCTCCACTGCTGAGATACTATAGTAGGAATCTCTTTGCAACTATAAAAACATGGCCTACATGCTAATCAGAATGATCTTATGGTGGTTTAACTGTTATAACCAGATCTGGCAGAACGTATAGGCAGCACTTATAAACCATTTAAACAATGTGGGATTTTTTCCATGAACATTTAAAAATATTTTTAAATATCTCATAACAATGGACTTAGACAATGTTCAAAATGTCACTGAAGATTGCTTTCTTGGAGGGAAAAAAACCCTCCATGTTCCTTTATATCTTTCTTTGTGAGGTGGATTTGATTTGTCCTGTTTTGCCAGAACAGTAGTACTTTTTCCAAAATACAGCTTTCCTCTTGGTCAGAAGTCAGGTGCATTTGACTGAATCGCTGTGTTTCCACACTGTCATCTGGACTCTAAATAACATTTCTCCTTTCATGTATTTGCCTCATTTCTTCACTGCCTTCTAATTAAGACCTTTTTCCTACTTTTCTTTAACAATTTCAGAATAAAAATGTATGCTGTACCACAAAGGTACTGCATAAGGGGGAGTATACGTAAGTAAAATTATTCAGGTAATCAAGACTTGTTATAAATGCTGTGTTTTCTGATCTGCGGATTAAGATTTCAAATTCTGAAAAGAAAGATAACTCCCCCAAAAAAACATGTAGATGTGGTTACACCCGCAAAGAATCATGGTTTATAGCACCAAAGAGTAGCAATATGTAAATTTTTCAGATATGCTGCTGTTCACTGAAATCCTCACCTCCTGATTATATGCCTATACCTTCATATACATTGATGGACGGATATCGAAGCCAACAAAAAAAAACCTAGCTAGAACCTTAAGTGTCCACAAAAACTATCGAAATGAGGACAACTTAAAGTATCCAAACTAAAATTTTCAGGGCAAAGTGTTTATGTGATTCAGCAAGCGCAGCCTTGAACGATTCAGTCTCGCCTCTGAACACATTCGAGTTGGGCACTTCAGGCAGGTCACCTTTCAGATATCCTTCTTGGGGTTCCAGCATGTGGAGATATGGGCACAATTATTTCCTGTCTAGCCCACAACCACAACTTTATCTCAGAAGCTGCAGAGTGTAGTGTTATTAAAAGTGTTTCAACCTCTTCTTTTAAGGCTGTTTTACTTTGCGTAACAAAGCGATCATTTGCCCAGGCACTTGAACCTAACATGCCTACATTCGAGGTGAGTGTTCTGAAGTACAGACTTAGCACTCCTTTTCTTTCTCTGTGCTAACTAACATGAAACTGTTCACACTAAGCAGAAATTATTTAAGAGTTATTTATCCATGAGAGCAATATAGCCTACTAATTAAGTTATTTTCTTACAGACTGAGAGTTTCTTACCCAATATCTAAATCGGCAAAAAAGTTCAGAAACAAAATGTCTTCCATGAGCACTCTGTCCACTGGCATGGTAGCTCATAGACTGTTTCCCTTATTTTGTGTAGACATCTATGCGTGTTTGCCAGTGCTGTCCCACACAGGAGAGGTAGATGGGATGGATCTCTGACTTCACTGCCAACACTCAGTAGCTCACAAGTGTCAAAATGGGAGCAGAATTGCACAAGCCAGCTGCAGACATCTGGGCATCAAAGGAAAGTTTCCATGGTTTTTACCTATGGAATCTATATCTAAATGTTAGCTGAGTCCCCACTGGTTACTAATGTTCTTAGAACCAGAGATTCACAGAAATTATGAATAAGTTTGAAGGAACATCTGAAGGTAGTTTAGTTCAACCTCCTCCTAAAAATAAGGCTAACTTCAAAGCCAGATCAATTCTTCAGGGCAGTGCCTGTGCAAGTTCTGAAAATCTCCAAGGATGGAAAGCCCACAGCCTCCTTGGCCAATGTGTGTCAGAGCTTTACACACTCGTGAAGAATTTCCTTGTATGTCCGGCCTGAATTTCTCTTTTTGGACCTTTTTCTTTGCCTTCTTGTCCTATCATTGTGTACCCTTGAATCTGGCCCCTTTTTCTATAGTGCTCTTTTAGGCATTGAAAGACGGCAATAAATCATGGGACTGAGGCATATGGAATATTCAGAGAGGCTAAGGGAAGTGACTTGGCATAGCCTGGAAAGGAGAAGGCTGAGGCAAGTTCTCTGTGCAGCCTTCCATCTTAGTGGCTCTCCACGGAACTTCATTTTGCTTTATAACCTCACAGTCTCTACTGTCTTCACTCTATGCTTGTTGCAGCTGTATGTACGACAATTCAGACTGCCTTTCTTAATGATGTTTTGCTTTCTTGTTCCCAGTTTTCAAAATAATTTGGTTTATGCTAAGCAACTGCCTATTTATTCCCTTTCAGTAAAACTGAAGGTTTGCAAGTACGGATGGGACCCTGCCAGGTTTTCTATTCTCCATAAGGCGGTAGAGAGCACGTAAGATTTATGCTTCCACTGTATGTCCAGAAATCCACGTGAGTCACTGTCTGTTCCTTCTAGGAAGCTGCTGTAATTTCATCTAATATGAAAAATGTCTTTTAAATCAGACAACACTTGTTTATTTGAAAGGTGACTATCTTTGTGAATGGCTGTGCAATATACTTGCAGACCAGTTCCTGAAATTTCATGGGTAAAGATTTTGTCTGTTGATTTTGTATATTGTCATTGTAATACTGCTTTTCACAACATTAGTAGCAAACTTTCCTTTTTATGTCTGCTTTCAAATTCATGGCTTTCCAAAAGATCTTGATTTTTGTAAATTCTTCCATATGAAACTTCACATGAAAGTGTCATGAGAAATTTACCCATTTTGACCTGAATAAAGGAAGGACACATATTGTAACTAAACTGTATAGCTATTCTATAGTCTGCATATTATGTAGACCTAAACAGAGTTTAGTGCAGGCTAACATACCCACTCCACTGTTTCTGCGCTACTGCAGCTGTGTTACTATCTGTTCATGTCTGCCTACTTTTAAGTAACATACATGCACATGTACATATAAGTATTTTATAATATGATCAGGTTAGGTGGGAACAGGGATGTATGCATCATGTTTTTCAGTATTCAGAATGCTGAGGGCTTTATGACCAACATCCATCACCTTCGCTTCCAGGAAGGGCAGAAATTGCAAGTTACAGTGAATCAGTTTCCAAGGCTCTAACTCTGTTAAGTGTTCCCAAACACCTAAATTTCTGCCTAGTGCCTAGAAAATAATTCATGTAGCTTTCATAAACTGAGACCTATGGTATATTTATATTGTTGTCCATCTGTTTCTGCAGGATATGTAGATATTAGGAACTTAAACAGTCTTTATAGTGAATTAGAGCAATTAGTTAATGAAGAAGCCGAAACCTGTGCTTTTGTGTCTCACAATATGAAAGCAAAGAGGTACAACATCCCATTTCTTCCTTAGAAGAAGGACCTCATGTTCTAGTTTTTTCACAGATAGCATGAAGAGCAAGCTATACAATGTTGTCTCTCCCCAGCTACCTGGGAATTTCTGAGCCATGGGAAAGAAGTGCTCAAGATGAAAATGTACTGCCAAATGCCATTTTCTCTTAGTTGTCGAAGCACTCATTGCAAGGTGAAGGTTCCTCAGTTTCTGAGGGAGGTCATTGGTGCTGTTTGCTATTTTGACAGAGAGCTTCTTTCTACTGTATCCTTTGAAGAGAACTTCAAAACGCCTTGTGAATGTCGGTGGATGCTTTATTTGCAACATAGGGGTATGCAGAAAGTACCCTCATCAACAGGTTTTAATCTATCCTGAGGTGGACTGTTCTCAGTCTCACTGTTTGCACTGTTTCATTTTTCATAAAAATAACTGGTTTGCTGAAACAAACTGAAAAGAAGAATACATTTCTGTCCTGTTTGCTAGATCTCAGCTGTGTGGTGACACATCTCAGTATCAGTTTGTGCTCTAGAGGTCTTAGTGTTTAGTGTATTTTCCTGTGAAGGGGACAGGTGGGTTAAAATGTCTCTGGAAATGGTTGAATGCTGTTTCCCATATCTTTTTCTATTCTTTGGGGTTCTTTTGCATGCACTTCTTTCTTCTTCTCCTGTGTTATAATGCCCAGACACTATTCCATAGTGATTCCCACTCTGATGTGTTCAGAAAGCCCCAGCTTTAGAATTTATTCTTCCATGAAAATTCTAGCTTACTTGTAACAAAGGTTACTTTCAATCCTCCCTGTATGTGGATAAAAAAAACAATAACACTTATGAATTCCAAAATGATGAAAATGAGGAGGGAAATATTTCTATTGTGTCCTGCATCCCTCCTTTTGTTTTAGTCCCAGGTTTCTTTGTGAATTGCGTATTGACGCCAAACCTCTGGAATTGGCAATGTGCCAACTAAATGGTTTGGTGTGGTGGGTTTGGTTTGGTTTTGTTTTGTTTTCTATGTTTCTATGTTTCAGAAGTGATAGTTTCAACTTTCGCTATAGAAACTGGAAGAGCTTCTGTTTGAGTTCTTAATAGTCTAGTAGTTGAAAAGCAAATAGTACCTGTGGGGTGATCTGTGTTTGCAAGCAATCCATTTATGGCTCTCAGTTACTAACACATTTATTTTAGTGTGTGTTCCAGGATGCTGACAGTATTTGGACTATTTATTCCCAGATAGAATATGCTATCATGAGTAGCTAGGGCTGCATTTTACTCCTTGCCTGTGTCTTCTGAGAGATTTCATTGTTCTTTTGACAATGCTGAGAAATTAATTTGCACTATTTCACAGTGTTGTGACTCCCATACTGCAAACTCCACAAGGCATTGACTTAACGGCCAACACAAGTGCAGTGGAGTATGTTAAATTATATTTTTACAAACATATTGAAACTTGAAAGTAGAGAAAACAGTTTATTTAACCTTACAATAAATTTTAATAATAATAGAATAGCTTAGATTATTTTGTCTTAACCTGAAGGTTTTTTTCAATTTATAAAAGACTGAAACATAGTTGACAATGATATGGACACAAAAATACTATTTGCTATGTTTTATTTTCTACAATCTGGTTAAAAGTAGCATGCAAGTAATTGAATAAAAATACTTGTATATATGACTTATTTTGAAATAAAAATTATACCAGCAATGGATAAAAATCTTACCATGAAAGTTTAAATGAAAGTATGACAAAAAGAAGAGTAAACAATTTTTTAACCTGAAAAATGTTTGTTTCCCTGTTATCTTTCACATATTCTATTAATTTAATAATGTCATGGGCTCTGACAACATATTTTCATACACTTTAAATTGTTCTTAGATTGTTAAATCATTTTTTCCTTTGTAATTGATAACAACATGAAAAAGGCATGAATAATTAAGAAAGTTAGATTGGATGGAGAGGAATCTTGTATTTACACAGGCCTGCCCATACTGCTCAGTACTCTGATGAAACCCACCTGACTTCCATGTAAGTCTGGTTCCAGTTGGCATATACTGCATGCATGGACATAGATTTCTATGAAGTTGAGTGCTTTTCATCAACTTACTTAGCCAGATGAAGGCATATTTTGCACACATTTGGTCATACTTGTGCTTTCTAAATACAACCATTTGTAAAAATATGCACACATTTCCTTAAGGTTGCCAAATGCATACTAAATATTAACAAACAGAATGGATAATATGCAGATTGACACTTTTTTTAAGGCTTATCCTATTTTTAAAGAGCTATCATGATGTAATTCCTGTAGTTACTGCCCCTAGAAAGGAACTGGATGCTCCCAGGTGTCTCACTCCAGTGAAATCTCAGCCGCCACCCGAAGGCAGTTGTACATCTCCTGTGGCAGGTCAGCCCGAGTGAGGTTGTTTCCATCCAGGCGCAAATGTGTGATCTTGGAATAGGTCATTGGCCCAACAACCTTACAGAAGCTGCTCAATGGGAACTCTGAAAAAAAGGGAACATGAATAAGAAAAAGCACGAATAATTAGGAGGACAGAACAAAACCATTATATTTCTGCTTTTTAAATTTTATTTGGAAATTGTGACCTTAAATTTATTCCACTATTTTTCAATATTTCGCATGTCCACTGATGTAGTTCCCCATGAGTTTACTGGAACTTGAGAGATGTATGTTAGGAGAGGTTCTTTGCATTAGTTGTGAGGTTCAGAATTCAAGACTGAGTTTTGCAAGTGCTATGTGCTCCCAGCACCCATTTGATTTTTAAGACTTCAGATTTTATATAGACGTCTGATCTGTCATTTAGAAAAAAGGAAAAAAATGAATCTCCAGTAAAACTGGAGATGCAGAGGAAAGAATTAGTTGTGCTGGGTACATTATGATGGAAGGGTAAAACAATGCTACCTAAGATATTGAAGGAAGTAAAAAGTTTCTGGAGAAATGGAAAGCATGATACGGCTTTACCCTTAAGAACAGGCAGTCCAATGGGTGTCTCTGTCAAATATTATTTTGGAAGTGTCATTTTGATTTACTAGTTCCAAAATGAAATTTGGGGCTGGGGTTGGGGAGGACTTTCACATTTAAACTGTGTAGTTGAACCTTTCCAGAACAGCAGGATTAGAAGTTGTGTAAAATTGTAAAAAATATTTATAAAAATATTTATATTTATTGTAATTTATTTATCATGATATGTATAACCTCTATTCAGTTGAATTATTATTTGGTTCACATAACACCAGACAGGTCTTGAACAGAAAACTATGTCTTGTATCTTATGACCAATATTAACTGTAAGCTAGAAATTACATGAAGCAGAAAAATTCTGTGCTCATTATATGTAAGTACACACATATACATATTATACACCTCTGCCATGCAGAGATCTATCCTCAAGAGAGAATGTATGTGAATAAACCTAACGTCCCTTGCATACCACGTTGTGTAATTCTGCGAAGATGGTCCTTCATTCTCACCTGTGTTTTCTTTGAGCCAGACAAAGGATTAGTCTATTGAAAAACTCCATCACTACTAAAGAAGCAGTCTGAGAGGCTTGTTCTTCTTTGGGCCATTGACATCGATTAAATTCACACAGAAAATATTTTAAAGGGACTCCTTCAACAAACCAATTCACCAGTATGTGGACAAATTTCATATCTTCAGTTGCTTTTAGGTTACAAAAGACTAGCTTTCATAATTTCTCAGAAATCAAGGTAGTGTTCTCAAAATTGGATGCCATTTTAACTACCAATCATAGGTCATTCATGGACTTTTGTAAACAGCACCTTATATATCTTTTCTGCATGACTATTTAACTCATCTAAGAAAATGTGATGACCCACATCATGTTGTACTGCTAAAGGAGGTGGAGAAAGTATCTTTTATATCTCCGCTTTAACTTCAATTGGATTCTTTCAGAACTGACATTACAATAATCTGCTATCGCTGATGAAGCATGGCTTGTGTATACTGAGTATAAATGTACACCCATCTGTACAGGTGGCTCTTTAAAGCATGAGAGCCTAGGTAATTTTTTGGACACAGAGATGTGATGTTGAAGAATGGGTGAAGATTTGTGTATCTTTCACAGAAAAAGTTGTTTTGAGTAGATATTAAGGAAATGTATTTCAAATGTTACCTCTTGATCACCAATTTGATTAAAGCAAGTCAAAACAATTTCGGAGACTTTGTATATTGTACAAACTTCTTTTGGAAGGGTGAGAGACAAAATGCATCCTTAATGGAACATTTATTGGGCAGTCCATAGTGCAATGCAGTATAATTTTAAGCTTACAGACCAATTCTGATACTCTTCTGATGCAGAATGTACCAGCTGAAGTGAACTGATGATTCTTGTGAGTTAGGATCATATAATCGGAGAGATGTTTATAGGATTAGATCTGTGTGGAATTTTGCTGAATGAAAACAAGTTCCTGAGATCTTGAATTCATTTACTTGGCATACAGGCCATGCCATTAACTATTAAGGTCCAGTTTTCTGCAGATAGTTTGGGTGTAATTTGTAAAGATTAAAATAAACATGAATTCTAATATAGATTTTTTTCCATTTTCTTGTCATTCAGGAACAACATGGTAGGTATATTTTTGTTGAAGGCAGGTATTTAAAAACTTCCTAAATTTACTTATTTGGTTTTTTAAGTACTGTTACTTTTGAGCATCAATACTAACATTTGGTTGCAAAACAAGGTATGCTTATACAAGTTGGGTAGATGCTTAACTATTCAAAAGATGTAAACTTCATATAAATCACAAAATTTATCTCTGTTACCAAAATACTCAGCTGTGCTGACTATTTATAAGACTGAAACCACTTTGGAAGTGGATGCAGATCTAGTCCTCACAGAAGTCAAAGGAACTCTGTCATGGACTTCAGCAGGATTTGGCTCCAATATTTGGTGCTCATTGTCTGCATTTAGTTATTCATTTTTTATACAGTTCATATAATTGTCAGTTCTTAAAAGCATATTAGAAATGTTTGTTTTCTAATTGCAGTCTCCACTAGCAGAAAATAAGATAAGTGGGTCTTGTGAATGCACTTGATGTACTGTTACCTATGTGATCTGTACGGGAAGTGCAATTAGTGAGACTAGAGCACTATTGCATAAAATCTGTCAGTAGCTTACTTCCTCCTTTATTACACTTATTAGTGCTGCAGGTTTTAAAATGTCTTCCTGAATTTATAATATTCAGGTTCAGAGGCAGTGTAACTGGAATTTTGCCACTAGTGCGGCATTCATATTTTCCTAGCACAGAATTCCACCATGAACCAGACACTGAGAGAGTGAAGAAGGATTGGATTTTCATCTGAGCAATTATTTTCTCACTAAATGTGAGTGTCACCATAAGAAATTCTAACAGTCTAACAAACTACCTGAATATTTGAAATATCTGGGGAAAAAAAAGCAAATCAAGAACAGACATCTCCCCCTCTCCTCTCCTCTCCTCTCCTCTCCTCTCCTCTCCTCCTCTCTCCTCTCCTCTCCTCTCCTCTCTCCTCTCCTCTCCTCTCCTCTCCTCTCCTCTCCTCTCCTCTCCTCCTGATTTTTTAAACAGAATTATTTTTTCCTATATGGTCAGGTGGGAGTATTTCCCTTGTACATCAGGACTGTAAGCAGCCTTTACCTGAAAGAAAGATTAACTGTGCAAAGATTCCTTGTTCAGGCATGTAATACAGTGGGCAATCCTAACGGGATCTGAAGTCCCATAGTCATCCTTGCTGGTCTGTGGTCCCACAGTAATCATATCTGAGTCATTTCTGCACATGCCATTGTTAAAAACCCTCTTGGGATTGGTGGAGTGAGCCAGGTAAAAGATTATAAAGCACCTCCACAACTAACTCTGTTTAGAATAAGTACAATTACAGTACAGGTGCTGATCCAGTCGATGGCCTGGAGCAGAATATATGGCCCCTTAACTGTCCTCTGGAACATTTTCACATTCCCCTTTGTTATAGTCCATTCACATGCTATCTTCTTACTGGGGTTTTATGTGGAAACGACAACTCTCTCCTTAATGCTTTATAAGTACAAATGAAATATGGAGAAGTCCGCCCTTGGACCCTCTTCTTGTATCACTGAATCTCTTTGATTCCTGTACTTTTTTCTATCCTTCAGAGTTTCTTTTTGCCTTGAGGAGTCTGTAAAACAAGTATATATATGTAATCCTAATGGCATCTTAAAGCATGCTAACAAACCACCTTTGTTATTAAACAGAAAATTCTACCCTTAAATTACTACTAATAAGAAATATTTAAAAAAGAAATTTCAATTTAGAAGCTACAGTCTAGGTTTGAAGTATGGAGATAGCAAAGGCTTTTATAAACCTTCCATGGTCTTATGCTAGCTTGGGGATCCAACTAGCATCAAGTACAGCAGATGGAGTATACAGTTGATACTAATTTACATTCAATATAATGGATGTGCTTCAATTTATTAGTAAGAGATCAGAGGAGTTACTCTGAATTTTTCTTCATTCCAGTTTGCTATCTGCTTTGCCCACTGCTCCTCGCATCACAGATGAAGGCAGAACATACTGAAGTGAAGCCAATTCTGCTACAAATTTTTTATGTGTATATTCATCAACTCTTGTTCAAAAAGCTCAGTCACTCAAATGACGAAATTTCTCAAACAGATAATTTTTTAATGTATGGCAATGCATAATGATGGTAGCAAGCCTAGGATGAAACTCATGGACAATGATTTAGAGAAATATTTCCTTTCTTTCTGGTAATATCAAAAGGGTTGGAATCAGATTACTCTTCCTTAGAGAAATATAAATGTTAATTGAAAGCCTAAACATACCTGAGAAAAAGGGAAACAGTAGCAAATGAAGAACTCTGGTGAAATACATTTGATAGGTTTCAGTATAAGTGAAAACTTCAAGATATCTAAGCATAATCTGAAATATTATACTTTTTGTACATTTTAGGACAAATTATCATTACCACTAATACAGAAGTTTCCCTTTCAGAGTGTATGTGTACCACAGGCTGTGGTATGGAAGGGAAGTGGGCCTTGTTTACAGTCATCCTTACACAAATCTCTGGCAAATTACAATATTTTATTTTAAAAAAAAAAAGGTCATTTGTTTGAGGATCAAATACTCAAAGGTCAATCAACTCAATTTTTAGAAAGACTAAGTACTCACAGCTGTAGGTCAGGTGTAATGAATACTGCAACTGCAAAGGCTTTGGTCACCCTGTATCTGGTACTTCATTAAACTGAAATGCTTACTGCTAACTAAATTTTGTCCTACATTGTCAATTAACATAATGACCAGCCGGGTTAGCTCAGTTGGTTAGAGCGTGGTGCTAATAACGCCAAGTTCACAGGTTCAATCCCTGCTCACTGCAGGGGGGTTGGGCTAGATGATCTCTCAAGGTCCCTTCCAACCCAAAGCATTCTATGATTCTATGACCTTAGGGAACAAAATATTATGCCTGTGAAATTAGATAGTCAAGAAAATTTGTTATTGAAGTCTGCTAGATGTTATGGTTAAGCAAAAACCAGTAAACCAGAGTTCTCTTGCATCAGTCTATAGTGTAGCAATGACAGTGCAGCAGTAGCCAGTGCACACCCACTCTTCACACCATCCCCGTCTGCTGCTGACCAGTACTCTGGAAATACAGCTTTCATTGCAAAATTAAATTGTTATCACAATTGCTCAGAAGTCCTTGGAAATGTGAATGGAATGCAAACTCAGTACCTGGGTGTCTTTCAGAAGGCTCAAAACAACCATTCAAAGCAGGGAAAATTGCATCGTCTATCTCATGAGAAATCAATCATCATTGTTAGCTCTTTCAGGAGAGGAAAAGCACCTGATAGAGTTCTACAGGTCACTGTATGTGGTGCCTAAGGTAGAAAGCATTAACTCATTGTTTTCCCTCATCAAAACAAGGAACTGAGGTGTAACAGGAGAAAAAAAACCCATAACGCTGAGGAAAATGTGAAGCATAGTAAATACAAAACATATCAAAAGGTCTTGTCCTGTGTCTGGTAAAGTCAGCACTAAAATATTTGGCTTTAAAGGATGCGTCTGTATGGAGTTAGCTATGTATGCAATAGCTGACACTGATAACCTAAACCCCTGATGTATACAAGCAGGCAAACAGAAGAGAGGGGTTTATGGTTTACTTTATGACAGCTAGCAAGATGATGTAAGTCCTCCTGCAGAAACACTGTTACGTTTGACAGATCTGCCTCTCCATCAGGGACGAGTGCTGACAGAGGTACAGCTGGAGAGCTTCTGACATGATGGTGAGGCCTCTCCAGCTCTCTAAACCTCCATGATCTCATGCAAGGTATGACATTTATTGACTTCAGAAGGAACATTTTTTCAAATCATTCTTGAATGGATACAAGCTTGCCACCTGATCATACAACGTGGGAAATGGGAATGAAGAGAAATAAAAACAGGGGCAGCTCCTTGGATTTCAAGGTGGGTTTGGGGGGATACTGCATGAGAGAAGGGAGGAAAAACGCAGCTACTTTGTTGTACTTTTTTCACTGTGTCTTGTGCCTAATACCTTATGAATTTGTTGTCTTCTCCCTCTCTCCTCCCTCCAGCAGTTTCACTACCAGCCTTCCAAAATGACACATACCATAGTCAGATCCTCAGCTGATATCTGTCTCTTTTTGCTGGCTTATGAATTCCAAACCTCTTCCACATTCATTAAACTTTTCCCACTGTTTATTCCTCAATTTTATAAGTCAGCTCCATTGGCTTCTATGGAGTTACTCCGACTTACATGAGATGAGAATTTGGCTAATAATACCCGCATTAGTATGAAAACAGAAACTTGTGTCTTTAAGTTTAATTTGAGTAGTTACCAGAAGAATGTCTGTCTTTTAACCTTCATGTGGACAACAGTCAGAGAAATGTCAGTGTGCTAAGTCTAACAAGTACCATTTCTTCAGACTGGTTGATCTACCCTTTTAGATACTTGCATTGACCATCAGTGTCCAGACTGTGGTAACCCATATTGAAAATACACAAGTTTAACTCACTGTTAATTTTGTTGACTTGGAGGTAGAAGTTTTCAAGGTTCTCACTGACTGTTGGAATGCTCTTCAGCTGATTGAAGGAGAGATCCAACTCAACCAGTGATGTGATATTGAAGACATTGCCTGGTATTCCAGAATCTGTTAATTTATTATGGGATAAGCGTAAATATTGCAGGGTTTTAAAACCTTGGAAGTACTCATCTGGAACATTGGAGATCTGGTTATTATCAAAGTACAGCATGAGTAAAGACTGAGGCAGTCCTGTCGGTAGCTTTGTAAGTCGATTGAAGCTTAAGTCAAGATACAAAAGTGAATTCAGGCCTTTAAAAGCCCCAGAAATAGAATCTGCTTTCAGCTGGTTGTTCTGGAGGTGAATGACAGTCAGATTCACCAGCCCCTCAAGTGCACCAGGATTGACTTTTGTGATCTTGTTGTGACTTAACTGCAGGTCATCCAGAGTTTTGGGGAGTGGTCCAACAGCTTCAGTCAAATTGTTGTAGTTAATGTGAAGTTTCTTCAGATGCTTTAGTTTAGAGAAGACTCTTCCCTTTATTTTTGAATTTTCCAAATGGTTGTGATCTAGGATCAGCCACTGTAGGTCTGTTACATTATCAAACGTGTTCTCTTCAATGCCCTCAATCATATTGTTTCGAAGATAAAGGTATTTTATTCCACTTGGTACAATCGGAATGGTTTTCAGTTTAAGATTGTCACAATACATGGCAGTAGGGTAGCTTAAAGGACAATTACATTCTGGGGCACAGACTGCTGAGGATGGCCCAAAAGGATCATAACCGTAATCATCTACAGGACCATAGTCATATTGGCAAAAAATGCCACTAATCAATAACAGAAAGATGGGTAGGGAGTTTAAAGTCATCTTTGCAATGTGTCTTGTCCCTGTATGGCGAAAGGGAATAAAAAAGTTATAACCTCAATTTTTTCTCTCTTTCAGCAATATTTGAAATTTTACCACATAAAGATTACAATTAAAAACTAATTAATTTACGCTTTCTGCTTAAAGCTATTTGTTAAGACAAAATATATTTTTTTGTTAGTATTGCATTGTTACTCCTTTAAACTTACAATCCCTGTCTTGTTATAATCTACTTTTGTAATGCAAAATTGCAGGCCATTCTGCTGTTGTAAGTAAAATACTCTTTATGCCTTCCTGCATTCATTCATTAAGTCACAAGAACAATGATAAAGTCCGAGTTTTTTAAACTTGGCACAGAAGAGTATTCAGGTTTGCTGAAGGCCATATTCAGAGGCAGTTCTGTCATTTAAATTCTATCAGGCATTCCTAATATACTGAATTGCCTCATATCTAACCAACATGTGGCAATTTGACTTAAGTTTGAAAGAGCCAGGAAAGTTACAAACTGAGGGTAATGATCTGCTGTGTAGTGTGTTGTTAAGATGCTTGTAGCTTGAAATACCTTCTTCTCATGGATCATGTCCAGTAAAGCATGATCCACTAAGTTTAATATTCACCTAAAGAACAAATTAATAGAAATATATAGCATATTCTCCTGGATATGTCAAACAACCAGCACTGCATATGTGTGCACAAGTATATCTAATATGGATCTACAGTGGATCTGAAATGACTGAATTTCAGAGAGTGCAATTGTTCTTGGCAAATTCTATACATAATAATAAATGTGTTGATTACATTGTATGACCATTCTAAATCAATAGAATAATAAGGCATTGGCTTCATATAGTTGGTCTTCCAGTTCATATACAGCAAAAGGACATTCAGTGTCCTTGGGGATGTTTTGCTGTGATCCAATATGAGTGAACTCACCTTTTAAGGGCATGCCTTTCCCATCAGATACTCCACAAGATGCTAATCTATGAAGATTAGCATCTTGCTTTTATTTCTTACTACCTAGATAGATGTTGTGTTGGAAGAGTAGGTCTAGCATCACTGAAGTCAGTGAACTTTGATTTTAACCAGTAAAAGACAAGGCTTGGTGTACTGAACTACTGTTCAGAGAGTGAGACGATTAAGAAAATCCTTAGGACCTTTTTGTTCTCAAGTAATTCAGAACGTATGTGAAACAGGCCACCAGACATTGATCTCACATCTGGGCAATCTTCCAGCAGGGTAAATTAGTCTTGCTATTGGCATTGTTTAGTGTTACACAGAGTACCTAGTGTCAAAATGCAGGGCCATAGCTAGAAAGTCTTCCCTAATTCAAAATTTCCTTGCTCTTATTGACTTGATAAAAACCACGTCACATTCTGTTCAGGTAATAATCTCAACTAAAGTAACTCTAGGCAGGGTCTATTGATCTCATGCAGTACAGCATGAAGATATTTTAAAAATGTTCTCATGTTAACTCCAGTCAATCACTCACAAAGATTCTCTGCTAGATATTAAGATGCTGTCCCCTGAATAAGGAGGACAATTGCATATCTTTGCCGTGGTGTTGGTCCCATCACATCTAATTACAAACCATAAGATAGAGCAATCATTGAAATATGGGTTATCAGTGTAATTTCCTTTGTCTGTTCTTCATTACTGCATGAGAACCTTCAGTCCCCTGCTGGTATAAGTAAGTACAGCTCCTCTGAAAGCAAAGACACCACAGTGACAATTCAGCTCAAAATCTGGTCCTATTTAGGTACTAAACATGAAGGATGGGGAACTGCTTGTGTATTCATAGTATAAGACAGAGTGTAATGAACTTCTTGGACTACACTCTTTGGCCTTACAGTGACATTCTTACACATTTGCATCATTTTATAGTCTTACTGATAAAGTAGCATAAACATCCTATTTTAAATTGAAATTCTATTGTTGTTCTAGTTTCAAATTATATTTGTAATGCTGAATTTTATTATTGATATCATAGGCAGTTCTTTTAAATAGTATACAATGTTTAACTGCTCTGCAGAACCCTGGAAGTAATTTTAAAAGTAAGATAACAAGTGTTTTGAATTATTTTATCAACAACATTTTAAAATGTAGGTGACAATTCTGTAGTGCAAGGGCATATAAGCATGTGTGTGACACAAAATAGCACAGCAAAGTACAAAGTAGTGTAGTTTAACTTGTTTTATACATGGATTCCTCTTTCATGTATCTAAATGCTTCCCTGTGAGAAGTGTAAAAGGTAAATAGATCATGTACACATGCTTATTTGTTGCACTGAAATATATGAATCCAAAAGATAAAATCAGAATACATTCTTAGACATTTATGTTATAGCATAAGCATGCTTGAACTAATTGCCTGTGTTTGTTCTAACCAGTTATGTTGTAAAATACCTGTGAAAATATTTGTGAAGTTGCTCAGGCAACTTGCCAAAACATACTAAATGGCAAATCCAAGATTTTGGAAAAAATGTTTACTACAGTAGACAAACTAGTCAAACTGTTTTGGAGCTAGTCTATACTACCTTAATTCTGAAGTTGTTGTGAAACAAAATAAATATAAGTTTATCATTCAAGCAACCTTAAACTAAATATACCTTAATTCTGCAGCATAACATCTTCCAGAGTTTGCAAAAGACTTAATTTTAAGAAGTTTCAATAGTATATTTAAAATGTGCTTTAAAATTAAATAAAAATTTCAAAATACCTACAATTTTCCTCTCTTTTAATTGATTAATTATTTAAATATCAGGATACCTTTTCTTTTTGTGAAATGAAGCAAAATGATTTAACAAATGGAGCCCGTGGAGATCTTGCTAAGAGATTATGAATGAATAAGTAAGCAGTGAGTAGTCTTACAAATTTCTTTGTACTGTGTATCAACTGTACTCAACTCTTCTTTTGAAGCAGAACAAAACAGACTGTACAAAAGTGCAACACTGATGCACAAAATATGTGAGGTTGTTTTAAGGAAACTGAGCAAGCGAATCCACTAAGCAACTGTTGATTTGTGTTCAATTTACAAATTGGCAAACTTATCCTGACATGTTTTCACATTCCTATTACAGCTACATTTAAATAGCTGAACATTACAGTTAAAACATGCAGCAGCACTTACCTTACTGCCTTGAAGTTGCTTTCCTTAATTCCCAGAGCAGATGCAATAAGGGACTGTATCAACCAATATATGCTGTAAACAGTGTCAGGAGGTAAAAGCCTGCCAGATCCTCTGTGTTACAAGAGGGAAAAAAAAGCAAAAAAAAAGCCCTAGTCACGCTGTTCTCTGAAGCTGCTATGTCATCATGGTGATCTTGTGGTGTGGCATGTACAAAAATGCAGCTCTCTAATGAAGTGCAGGTGGATACCATATTTTGTACAAGGACAACCCATCTGTTATTCCTATGGGATGAGAGAATGATCCATGTTTCACAAACCTGAGAAAGTTTAGACCACTAGCCATAGACTTATACAAGAATTTTTTGTATTTTAGAGGGAAAACATTTTAGACGATAAAACAAATTACAAACAGACTTTTGTTTTCAAACTTATTTTATACTGCTAGACATGAGCTAACAAATAGTGCTCAGACCTCAATGCTGCTGTGCTTCTTCAGCCAAGTGACTCATTCATTCTTCTGCCTTTTTCTTTAACTATCTTATGTCCACAGTAAAATATCCTTAATAAAAAGTTTTAGCTTGAGGATCAGAAGCAAAGATGCAGGATTATCTTTGAATTATAACTTTTTCCACAACATTAAACACCGAGTTCAAAGTTTCTTCTGTAAAGCATTGGAATTTACTTGGTCTGGAGATTTACTTTGGTGACTGCATGCATGTTTGTTTAACAAAAACACATCCCAGGAACGGTTTTTCAGCAGTTACCATAAACTCACTTTATACATTTGTTCAGTTTTGCACTTACAGCTTCTCCTGCTTTTCAGAATCTGGAACTACTCAGCTTTACGTTGTCTGTTTCTTATTCCATGGATGTAGTTCAAGAATGCATCTTAAGGCTTGGATGCGATGTTATTTTCACCAGGCAATGCCAAAAAATAATGCACTAAGACAGTAACTGTTTAAAGTGGGTCTTAATATTTCCATAAGAACCTTCCCTTATCTCTAAATGGTGGATGTCTTCCCTTTTTATGGGGCGCAAGCTCTTTCTTATGAAGTTGGATGGGGACAAATATGAAATGTGCATGCAGAAAGCATGCACAAGCTATTTTAAAGTGTCTTGTGTGTTTAATTGTATTTAACTGTAATTGTTGTGGGCAGGGATCAAGTTTCTTGTCTGTTATCAACTGGCTATCTTTATGAAAAGTCACGGTACAGGATGTGGCTGGGCTGGCGAACCCCAGCAGCTTCCTGAAGAAGAGGAGCCTGGATGTGGGCTTCCCCCAAAATCTGCTGCTGATGTATCTGGGCCTCCATGGCAGTGCAGGTTACTGGGAGCAGGAAAAGGCCCAGAATAATTCAGTGCCCTTCACCGAGAACAAGAAAAACACCAAATGATTACAGACCTTTGTGCTTCTGCAATAACGCAATTAGCAAACAAATTTGCTGAAGACAAAGTGCCAAGTGCTAGTGCAGCCCACAAGGAGTGAGCATTACTGTCTTGATGTTCTGACATCACGCCTGCCCCCAACCATTTACACATTAGGAAACAGATGCCGATGACAGACCATAACTACATGACTATTTGAATGATGCAAATAAATGAATGTGAAACAGTGGGATTATGATGGTGAATTAAGCTAAGTAGGTGAAGAAGTGTGCATGGTATCAGACCTAGAAATGTAGAAGTGGACAAAGCTGCTGTTGTTCTGCCTGTGGACAAACAGAGACCAGATGGAGTTTCTCATGCACAGTATGATACTTATCTGAAAATTACCTCATTACTTTCAGCTGACCAAGGAAAACCTGAACTGTACCCTTGACTGCAAATGGGGCAACAAGCAGGAGCCTTCAGCAAAAGATCAATTGGAATAAAGAAAAGATTTTGAATACAGAAAGAGACTCCCTGTAAGGCAATACTGAGATTTGCTCTGTGGAAGAAGGTACAGCAAGATGAGCAATGGAGCATAATGTTTCTAAAGAGAATTTTAAAATTCATAGGAAACACACTAGTTTTGTTTTCTCTAATTAAAGATTTATTTTGAAGGACAAGCTCAATATTATAATAAATTAATACAAATTTTTATCTTTTACTAATAGATGTGGTTTTATATTTGCAGTAGAAATAGAATTGTACTTTGGCTGCAAATACAAGATATTGCAGGCTTAACATGGTTTTGGCACATTTATATTTATGCACCAGTTGTTTATTACATTGATTCCTGTAGGTCCAGTATACATCCTTTTTCTCATTCTGTTAACAGAAACACAAAGCATGCATATCTTCATAACTTGTAGAAAAATCTTATTAAACAAATGTGATGATATTTTGCAATTAACATATGGTAAAAACTTGGGTCATATAAAGTTCAGCTGAGATTTTTTCATTCATATAGTTCCCATCTTGCTGACTGTTTTAAATTAGCTGTATAAATTGCACAGTCAGGATGAAGAATCACATGTCTTTCAAGGATAAGCTATAAACCAATAGATTTTCCCTTTTCTTTAATAAGATTTTTGCCATCTCTCCGCTCCGTTATTTAATACTGTCCCTTCAGCATCATTTTATAAGCTTTCCTAATCTTACTGTTCCGACTCATGAAGCGCTCTCCTCATAAACCTCTTTGGGAGAGCAGGTAGGCACTAAAGCCTAGCACATGGAGGTATGGCTTCTTCTACAGCAAAGGGTGGGAAAGTAGGTGGGTGATTTTTTTTTTTTTTCCCTGGCCCTGTTTTGTGGGTTTGGGGATTTTTTTTTTTTTTTGGTAGCTCTCAGAAGTCATTAAACAACATGTGAACATAGCCTAGCCAATTTCCAAGGAATACACAAAATAATGTGTAAATTCACCTATGACATCTAAGTTGAAAACCGGTTATGAATATGCTTCATAACTTAGAATGTCAGGACATACTGATATTACACCTTTACAGCAACTGTGCTCCTAATTAAGCCATCTCAGTTAATTTTCTCCAAAATTAATTTTCTTCTTATTCCTTATTTATTCATTTTTCTTTGTTGGGAAATGAATCCAAAACCTATTCTCATCTGGTTTTCTTTGGCTTTTGATACATGAACAGAAATATTCCTTTTATTTGATTCAAAGCTCCTTTCTTGTTAATTCATATTTTCATGGCTGGAGATGGCCAAGAAGTGTGGTAGGTGGTAGTGAAAGAATCTAAAAGCAGAGCTCACTGCAAGTGTACCACTTTGCAGTGGGTGAGATCTAGCCTTCAAATATTGTCAAGTTACAGTGTCACTATTTTCTCTCTTCAGTCATCAGTGATACCATTTTTGCCTTTTCTCTCCTGTAGAACTATCTTCTTTATATCTTCTATGCACTTCTGCATAAATGGAAACTCCTCCCAATCTGTTTACTTTTAATCTCCTTCTTCCCAAAAGACTCAAGTTACTAAAACCTAATAGAGATTATCTAAACCAACTGCTTCCTTTTAGTATTAAACTTGTGTACACATCTGGTACACAGATGTGTACCTTAAGAACCAAGACATTTGGGTGCCCAAAATTAAGAGGAAGATATTTGGGTCATGGGAACGTATAGCCTCAGAAAAAGTGCTTGTGGAACTTTTCACATTGCCACATGAGTAGTGAGTTTTTGCACTGATCACTCATAATTTAAATATTACTCTGAAGATGAAATGAAGGATAGTTTATTTTAATTGGCTACCTACAGCAGAAGGTAAAGAAATGTCCATTAAGGGAAAAGGCCATTCCATGTGCACCTTACAGCAAGCCACTTAATTATAAAAAGGTAGTGTAGTGTTTACGTGTGATGATTTCCATATCTCTAAGTAGTGAATATATAGCCTGTTTTTATATAAATATAGTGAATAAACAGAAATGCGATATTGACTCAAATTTCCAGTAATAATTAGTTAAATGTTTTTGTGAAGTCCTGCAGCATTTTGAAAATATTACTTAAGGCTGACTCATATCAAATGAGTTCCACTAAAAACAATTCAGTTCCAGATTCTGAAGGCTGTAGGTGCTTATTATTTTTTCATCTAAAAATGTCCATTCCTCCAAATTGAAATTTTATTTGTTCAGCCTCTACACTGCACTTACATGTTAAATGGAAAGTTTTAGAGCACATACTATAAGCATTACAAAATTTGTGGTGATCCAAATCCTTTTTTTCCTTTCTCCTAAAAAGGAAATAACAGCTTTGGAAATTTACAAAAATGGTAATAGTGGTACAACCTATTAGCAGACCGCAACAGATATTTTAGTTGAGCATGAATCTTTGTTTTTGTCACTCTGAAAAATTGCTCACTGTTTTGCTTCAAACTTGTCAGTGTCTATATTCTAGTACTGTTAGTCTCCTCTCCATTGCTTTTCAGACTTTTTGTACTAGACTGCACTTAATTTGATTCAAATTGTCAATGGCAAAATTCCTTTGAGTTAATTCAAAGCTTGATCAAACCTCTTTTATGATAAGAACTGCACAGATGAAGACAAGATGCTGTTTTTAAAACAGATTCTTATATACATATACCGTATTTTATGTTATAGCATTTAAAATGTGCTTATCTACATATAAAGGAAAGTTAGGTGGCCCTGGAACATGAACCAATTCAAATGATTCCTAATGTAAAGAATATAAGAGGATCACAAGGAGTTGTTGAATTTGTGGGAAAGTTGTGGTTACAGGTAAAAATTATAGTAGCAGCTCTGCATTTTAAACAGCACAGATAATTTATAGGAAAAGAAAGAGGTGGACTTGGCAAACTTCACTAGCTCACTACTTGTTATTTGTATATACTAATGCTGTATCAATGTAGACCTCCTTTGAAAGTCATTGGGTACTAAACATCTTCCCCTAATCTAAGCACCAGCAATGTCTGTCTGCTTTCAGATCACTACTATTTAAGGTCGAAAGGGATGTTGCATTGTCTACTCCAACCTGCTGTATAACACAAACCATTAAACTCCATCCTGTTACTGCTGTACTGAGCTCAACAAAACACCTTTGCCTACTTATGCTCCAGACAACATATAACCACGATCCAAGACATGAAAAAATTGGGAGCTTTCTAGTTCGGTGCAAAAAATCTGTCAGTTTTTGCCCAGGTTGGTTTCAGGATCTGGCAGGTTATGACAGGCACTCAGCACTTTCCCATCTGTGGGTAGAGGGTTGTATCTTGGGGTAGTAGCTGACATAATTTAGACTGCCAGTTGAGTAAGCCTTATTTATCTCAGTTTGCATATTTGTGTCTGCTAATGGCCTTTCAGTACTTAAAGGGGACCTATAGGAAGGATGGGGACAACGTTTTTAGCAAGGCCTGTTGTGACAGGACCAGGAGTAATGGTTTTAAACTAAAGGAGGATAGATTTAGACTGGACATAAGGAAGAAATTTTTTACAATGAGGGTGGTGAAGCACTGGAACGGGTTGCCCACAGAGGCGGTGGAGGCCCCATCCCTGGCAACATTCAAGGTGAGGTTGGACGGGGCTCTGAGCAACCTGATGGAGTTAAAGCTGTCCCTGCTCACTGCAGGGGGGGTGGGCTAGATGATCGCTAAAGGTCCCTTCCAACCCAAAGCATTCTATGAGTCTATGATTCTAATGTGTACTTGCAGGCAGCACCCGGAAATAGAGGGCTGATTCCCAGGCTGGTAGGAAGGAGGGTCTGCTGAAGTTAGCACAGACCCAGGGCATCCCCACTGAAGTGCATTAGTCACCTTCTGTTTCTCATTGAAGCACAAACACCAGAAAACTTTAGGCTTATGAACTCAACAGCATTGCCAGCTGGTACAGGAACAGGAGCTTCCAGCTCACAGGGTGTATGGTGAGGTCCTGGGGAGATCACTGCTGCTGTTTGTGCATGCAGCTGCAGTGGGCAGCAGCTGCTGGGACAGCCTGCTCTACGAGACCTCAGTGGGAGTGGGAACTGCTGCCTCCTGCAAAGCTGGTTTACTGCATCGTGCTGCTTCTCCACGAGACACTGTCTCCCAGTGAGTTCCCATAACTGCAACCCTTTGCTTAAAGTAATACAGCAGTATGGTGCTACATGGTTTAGTTTTAGGTAGTCCTGCGAGGAACAGGGAGTTGGACACGATGATCCTTATGGGTCCCTTCCAACTTGAGATATTCTGTGATTCTATGTAGAAAGCATCAGTCTGGTGCGCAGCCACATGCCCCTTAGCTTTGCACATGATGTCCAGACAAACCAGTACATAGCATTTGGCCTTCTGCCAGTTGATGCAACCCTCTACTGGAAAATATCCAGTTGGTGATAAATTGTCTTTGCCATGAAGATGGAACAGTTTGGGAGCCACTTAATGTGCAGGTTTTTGAAGTACTGTCATTTTTTAAAATGAAACACCTTGGAAAAATCTACTGCTGCTACAGAAGACCCTCTTATCCACCAAGTTTACAACCTCATGAGCAAGTAAAGGCTTGCTAGATAATATCTATTATATCATCAGTTATCTATTAGTATTTATTCTGACATTAGCTGTCATTTAATTCATTACCAACTGAGTGCTGTATCAGATTTTTACATTATTTTTCCTGTGACTGATGGCAGGTTAATAGCCTTGAGGTATAGTATCTACCTATTTGGAGTCCATGAATAGTAACAATGCACTTGTGTTCTGGTATTCCCAGGCTCATGAAAATGGACTGTAAATGAACCAAAGATCTCTTACACAGCTCCCTAAGACATTTAAGTACAAATTTTTATGACAACCCAATTCAAAAATAGTTATCACTAACAAATATTATTTAGCTTTTTCCCTTTAGAAAGAACATGATAGTTCTCATATGATAAAAGTACATCAGTCTGATGAAAGGACATCAGTCTACTCCTCTCCAAATGCAGGGAAACAATGTTTACTGAGGGTATTTTTTACATATTTAATTTCTACCCATTGTTTTGTCTCTGTTTAGTTGTGGTTCTATAACATTACTAGAATTTATTTTCCTCATCATAAACTTCAGCTTCTTCCAACTATCTTCAGCCATGCTATTTGTGGATCTGTCACTGATATCTTCAGTGCAACACAGTTTTATTTTTGCCTTATTACTAATATGCACAGAGACACTATTATACATACTTTACATTTCCTCTTTCTTCATCTCATACTTTTTTTTTTCCCCTTCTAATTCTATTTAACTTTTCTACTGAAACAAGCAAGCTTATGGCTAAAATTGGCCTTTTTTGGTTGCAAAGTCAGGGGAAAAAAGGTATCTGAGGACAATCTCTTAAATTCTTTTTGAGTATAGGTATTCTTATTTTTCTTCTAATTTTTTCCTCCCAGACAAATTTGCTCATCCTTTTCCTGTTTGGGGACATTGAGCTCCTCTGAAATACTGGCTGGAAGTATGCTTTTGACCATATTAAATGGTCAGCTTTGGCAACCACCAGATTCCAATCCAGTGATTAACTTGTCTTTATTCATCATAAGGAGGTCCAGAGTGGATTTACTTCATGTTGTATGCAATACCTTTTGTGTTAGGAATTATGCGGTGTTGAGAAACTCTACTAATGCTTTATTATGGGCTGCATGGCAGTGCTAGCAACATCTCACAAAATAAAATTTCCCATTAGAACAGCTACTTATTTCATAAGTTACTCCATCTTATACCTCATTAAGATTACCTCCACTTCTCTGTGAGATGCAGACCACCTTTTTTTAAAATGATCTCAGATGCTGTATCTCACAGTTTGGTGCTGAGAGAGAGCAAACATAGATGTCTACATGTGTGCTAAAAATCCAAGCATTCCTCATGGTCAATGGGGATCTAGTAAATAGAGCTATGGAGTCTAGGGAGTGATTCAACTCTCTAACACAGAAACCATAACAGTATTCAGTTTGCTAATTGGAGGCATCTAGTATCGTTGGAGATGCTCTAAGGTATCCAGATCATCTGTATAGGTTATGAGAAAGGACTTAAAGACCTGTCCCCTTTTCAAATGGCAGCTGCTGACAAAGCACAGTACTCCACAGTGCTAATAACAAGGCATCTGCATTTAGGCAATTGCCTGTTGTCAAGGGGCTGCAGTCAGCTGGTGATGCAAAGGCATCTACTGCTGTCTGACATGCCCTGGACTGTACAGCACATCCAAGTGGGGCTGACTGCTATGACTCAGGATCTTGAGGAGACCTGTCCTGTCCTGAAGTAGTGACAGGAGGCCAGGAACATCTAAGCAATCTAAAATGACATTAGACACTTATGTTTTGGTACCTGAATTATGCCCTTAGAGCTCCAGTCCAGGAGATAGCCAGTCTCCTGAGTGAAGTAATATCCTCACTTTGTGTAAACTGTCCGAACGGTATTTTCTCCAATAATTTTCTCTGTAGACTTCTCTTAGTTGAGTATTCAGCACAATGTCTGCAAAGAAATGTCTCAGAAATAGAGCCAAGCAAAATGAGATGTACAAGCCTGGAGACAGTCATGATCTATTCCCCCACAGGTATTTTCCATTTTCTTACCACCTCTAAAAATCATAATAATAAAAAAGCCAAAATAGGGAATTTTTTGAAAGGTCAAATAAAACTTTAGAAGACAGTCCTCTGCTTCCATTAGATCATCATCTGAGTCCTCACTGAACAATTTTCTTTTGTTTTAGTCAAGCAAAACTTTTCAACAGATTTCATATATAATTGTATAAGTTATAGATATTGGAAAGGACAGAAAAAATTTAAGAGATTTTACATCACAAGCTTTCGTAAGCTTATTTTAAATTGACACAAGAGTGCTTAAGGTCTAATTTGCTCTCCATCCAGCTCAAGAACGGACAAACTCTACCAATATTTCCCTCATCCTATGTTGATTAAGGAGAATACACCACTTTCCAAGTATTCTTGTTCACCTCCCATAGATTTCAGACCTCTGTCTACTTATATCTGACTCTTTTTTCTTCATCTTTTTGTATTTTTTTTACTTCAGTAAGCACTTTGCAATTGTATTTGGATAACAATGTACCTGTACATTTATACACATGTATGTCTGTTTGCTAAATGGCAAACCAATCTGGACCAAAAACTGGAATCAACCTCTATCCCTTTAGCTTCCCTGTAGTCTTTTTCATGTTTTCTTAATATTTTAATTTCTTAAAATTTTAAAATGTTGTTTATATAGATACATTATGCTATAAAACAGAATAGCATTTTCAAAGATACTGCACCTTTTTGGAATAATGATAGAAGCTATCCTAGAGGGAATTTCTTTCCTTCTTTCTTCAAATGCTGGGTTGTAATTTCTTTTGGATTGTAAAACATTGCAATCAAATATTGTAACTCCTCCAAACTCTTAGTCAGATCAGAACTCCATATTATCAGCCATTCAAAGATATAAAAAGACAGAGATAAACTTTGCCATGAAGGGCTGAAGAAAGCATTACAACTGATTGAGAAGAAAAAACAGGAAAGCATTCAGATAGCAAGCAGGTAACAGCATTGTCAATATTTGGGTAGATCAATGCAAAATATTAATGTCACCACACTTAAAATTATTGTATATAAGCAAATGGATGACATACCTCCCCTTCAGGCTCTACCTACACTAGCAAATCACATAGTGCCCAACTGGCAAGTCATTTTTTACAGGATTAATTTATTAGAATGGGCTTTTCAATGATTCTAGCCTGAACTGAACAATTCCTAGACATGGTTTGGGACTTACCACTCTCAACAGAGTTTAAATGAAGCCACCTTGTTTTGTGGCATAAGATAGCCTTAGAGTAGAGATGGGGCTAAGTCATGCTAGTTGGTCCAGAGCTGGAAAATGGCATGATTTCACTTAATAATACAGAGTCAGCTTTAGACTCTGGAATATAACCTGGGCCATCAGTAAGAAAATAGACATTCAGGTCCTAAGGTCTCCTGATGTTAGCTGATCCACAATTTTAATTTTATAAAATTATAATTTCATTGTTTTCACAATTTTCTTAAAATTTATGTGTGTTTGCATGTGTGTGTGTGTGTGCATATGTCACCCTCACTTTACACTGAAATTTCGAAGAAGATACATGGATTATTTTTAATTTTCAAAAGAGAAACAAATATGTTCCAGAAATAAGATCTGATTCCAAGCTTGGCAGAGTAATAATTTTTAAGTGGAAAAGCTGGTTTCACATAGAACTGCTGACACAAACTTAGCTACAGCAGTACCGGTGAGCAACACTATAATTTAGGCCATGTTCCTATCCCATAGATAACTTCGATAATATGGCTAGCCAGTTGCGGTATAACAAAATCCATTGCTCCTATTCCAATCTCATGAAAGCAGAATGAGACCTTCTTGTTTCCAGAGCTAAGCATCACACATCTGTAGTAACTTTGTTTATGAACAGAAGGGTTTTACACTGTGTTTTAACATTTAAATGTTTGCATTTATTATGGAACTTTTAGCACAACGATAATTGAATAACCCTGAGAGTACCTGGTGTCAGAAAACAACATAAACAGGACAATCACATTAGAAAGACTCACACCTTCTGTAAAAGAGTTTTGGTGAAGCTTTCCATGCTTTTCTCCTATCCTACTAAGGTTTACTCTTCCCCCTTTCTGGGACTTAGTAAGAGGGTTTTTGAGGCATGCAAAGCTTGATGAATGAGCAAGGCTGGTTCTGAGCACATGTGCAAGCCTGCATCTTCAAGTCCCCTACATCCAGACCCATCAGAGATTTTTGTTGTCTCAGACTGGTGACTTTTCTAGGGAACTCACATAAGGATCATTCTTTCAAGCAAGTGGGGAATAGATGTGCAGGTGATAGCCCACGACATTTTGATTCAAAGCACAGTGAGGGGGAGAAGGTGTTTGCTTTACAAATGAGCATGTTATCCTTCTCCTGAAAGCCGCCACTAATGACTTGTCACATATTCACACACGTAAAAACATTTTCAGAAATGTGCTTTGCAAGGTCTTGGAAAACAGCATTTGGGTTCTTAATTCACTCAGGTGACGTTGAACATTTTACTCCATGCCTATGTGCCTCTCATCCTAGTAAAGATCATCTTGTCTATGTCTGAACTGCCTTCTAAGCTTGGATATGAGAGTGTCCTCAGGGAAGAACTCATTTGTTTCCTGCATTTCAGTCCTGCAAATAAGGCTGTTAGAGAGACTGGGGACTTCTGCAAGATCTATATGTGACAACACACCACATTCTGGGCCCTGAGCACACCAGCAGGCTCTGACTGCCCTGACCAGCATCATCCATGTTCTTCAGCCATACTGCCTCCACCCACTGGGCCAGCAGCTGTATTTAAGCTGGACCTCTAGCTTTAGCTGTGTTGTGGGTATGCTGTGCCTGGTTTTGTACCTGGCATTATCTTATTGACTTGATATCTGAGCTTGGCCTTGGACTTGCCACCTCAGTGGACATCTGTCACTGGAAGGTTGGTCAATCCTGGTTATAGTCACCAAACCAGCTCTGCTCTTCTGCATTAGGTGCTGTGGCACTGTGTACCATGAGATTGTTGCCCTGCCTTATGTAACCACTGGCTCCCTGCTTGCCTTCCCTTGCACAGCTTCCCTCTCTTGCTGAACAACAACAATAAGCTCAGGGAAAGGACAAGGACCTGAGCTTAAATGTAACTCCTGAGATAATGAGTGGTAGATGTCTAGGTAGGCAGAGGTTCTGGAATATTATGGTCATGGCAGCAAGAGCCGCCTGGTGTACTCAGGGTCATGGTACTGCATATGGAATCACAGAATGGGTTGGGTTGGAAGGTACCTTAAAGAGCATCTACTTCAATCCCCCTGCCATGAGCAGGGACATCTTTCACTAGATCAGGTTGCTCAAAGCCCCATCCAACCTGGTCTTGAACACTTCCAATGATGGGGCATCCACAGCTTCTCTGGGCAACCTATTCCAGTGTCTCACCGCCCTTAATGTAAAGAATGTCTTCCTTATATCCAACCTAAATCTACCCTCTTTCAGTGTAAAACTGTTGTCTTTTGTCCTGTCACTACAGGCCCTGGTAAAAAGTCTCTGTCTTTCTTATAAACCTCCTCTATATATTGAAAGTCTGCCATAAGGTGTCCCCAGAGCCTTCATTTTTCCAGGCTGAACAACCCTAATTGTCTCAGCCTTTCTTTGTAGGAGAGGGGTCCCAGCCCTCTGACCATTCTCATAGCTCTCCTCTGGATTCACTTGAACAGGTCCCTGTCTTTCTTGTGCTGGGGACCCCAGAACTGGAAGCATAACTCCAGGTGGGGGTCTCACAAGAGCTGAGTAGAGGTCCTCCTTGATCTGCTGGCCATGCTTCTTTTTATGCAGCCCAGGATATGATTGGCTTTCTGGGCTGCAAGCACACATTGCTGGCTCATATCCAATCTTTCATCCATCAGTATCCCAAAGTCCTTCTCTGCAGGGCTGATCTCAATTCATTCATCACCCAGTCTGTACCGATACTGGGATTGCCTCGACCTTCATGAGGTTCACATATGTTCATGTACTGCCACACATGCTCTTGTACCAGCCCAGAAGCTGTCCATGAGCTAGCCAAGTGGCTAGAAAGCTCTTTTATCTCCTCTCTCACTTGAACTGTGAGGGAGGGTGGAGGGGGCTGGGAAGCATCCTCAGCTTCCTCCTCTGTAGGGCAGAGCTTTGGTAAATGGGACATGTCTTCTCCAGTCCCTAATCCTACTGTCTTTTTCTTTTTCAGCTCTGCAGAATAATCTAAAGTCATTGCGCAGTTGTATTTTTCCATAGTGCGAGCACATTGCCTTTGCCTAAGAGTAGGGAACACAACAGTCCTGTGGGTCAGAGTTCTGACAAGGAAGTTCAAAGGAAATATTACCATATCACAGTAATTTAGTCCTTTGACAGCAGTAAGGAGCCTAACTACTTAATCTTTTCCATAACAATCCAATTATCTGCATCTGTTGAACAGAAATTCACACAATCTTCTCTATCTCCCTGTAACCTATACATGCAGCGGCTCCTACTATGTATCAAAAATGACTGGCATGTCTTTAAAGAACTTGGTGCTGGAAATGAGTAGTAAGGGATAGAAGAAAAAAGAAATACCCAAAAGGTTAATCTTTTTCTTTAATTTTGGTGATGGCATGATGAAATATTAAATCGCCTGAGGTTTAGAATCTCTCAATTGCTCTCCGTTAGCCAACACTTCAAAGCCAGCGAGTTGTTTCCAGACTTCATTGCAACTTATCCACTTTCTCCTTCCACATTAGAATGATGTGTATGGACAAACCTCTGAAGCATTATTCTCAGAAGTGAATAAGCCTTTTGAAACATTTCAGTTGTCTAAAGTTTCTAACATAGCCAAACAATATTTAGAATGATTCTGTCTTTCATGTCAAGATTATTTTATGCATTTTGAAATTCTTTTTTTTTTTTTTCTGCACTCTGGAATTTGGTTTATTCTTTATAATCTTTTGATTCCTGCAAAGATTCAATACCTTGAAATTAAAAGATGAAAGGATTCATCAGCAGAATGATTAGCTTAATTGGTTCTTCCTGTTGAAAGGGCTTTCTAATACGCATTTAGTAGCAGACACATGGTCCCTATTTTCCATGCCTTTATATTGGGATTTGAACACTTTCAAAAAGTTACTGTGTGGAGAAGCACTAGCCTACTAATTCATCTCAATTAAAGTCTTCATCTGGAAGCAATAAGGTAACTTGTCCAAACCTGAAGTTTGCAAAAATAATACCAAATCCTTAAGGCTTTTTCATTCAAATATAATATGTAGTTTAATATATAAGTTGAAAATGAATAAAAGGTGTAAGTATGATTTATCATAGATTATGTACTTCAATGCTGTTGAGTCAATAACATAAAGAGCTGGCAAAAAAAACCCTGGAATTTTGTTTGATTTCATGTTAAATATGAAAATATAAAGTTTTGTAAATTGTAACCATTTATATAGAATAAAGCAGTACATATTCTACTGTCCATTCTTTGTTGCTAGGAGCAACAAAAACTACAGATTAATATTTGTGCATATAAGCAAAATATCATACCATTTATCACCAGAAATCATAATTTGCAAGAATTCATCTTTCCTCCACCTGGATGCAAGCCAAAGACTGTACCTGGGACAATTGTTTGGTTGAAACTTTTCTGGATAGAAGTGGTTTAGACACGGGCTTTTTTGTTTGTTCGTTTAAAATCTGCCTTTTTTATTTAGACAGTGGATGGTATCTTTTGTTTAATTGCCCTTCAAAACTAAGTGCCCATCTGTAGCTTTCAGTTCCTCTGACTGAAAACATTGGAACTATCATGTGGGTAAATGTTTGCAGATGCAAAGTCTACAATGTTTGTTATTTTTCCAAAAACTTCTTCACTGTGTTGCTTGCTGCAGCCGTACATGTGGATTCAGAAACATGACCATCACTGCTTCTCATCACACTGCAGATTCTCGGATTTTGTTATTAGTCCCCTTCATTTCTTTTTTTTTTTTTTTTAATATGTTATAATCTAAAAAGATGTGTGCATATATGTAGATGATTAAAACAATACCATTTTTCATAGTCTTGTCCATTCTTTCTCCCACAGATTTAAGTCCCAGTTTAAGCAGGCAGTAACAGAGCATTAACATTCTTCTGGTCTGCTGACTTAAGACACCCACATAGAGGTAATCTCCAAAGCTTTCAAGTGGCGTAATGTACACACTGAGTAAGAGAACAGCCTGACAAAGCAGTCTTGAAGAAACCACATCTTTGTATCTCAGAAAGGAAAGTGTGGAGTTTAACAGGCAGGGTAAGCAGCCCTGTGTAGTGCCTGAGTGCCTGCACCCAGACTGATCCTCAGGCACTCATGGTACACTAACAGCCCTGAACTTCCAGAGCAGGAAGTAGGGCAGGAGACCAAAGGCTGTTTATGTCACTTTAAATGTATGCATTGATGAGTCTAGCTGTTTGAGTGTTTGTGTTGATTTTAATTCAAACACTAAAACAGTTTTTGTGCCTTTTCAGGACATGCACAGATTTGTTCTATTGCAGCTGGAGCTCCTGGAGCACTGTTAGGGTAATGTTTTATACTAAAATTTATCAACTCTTTTTAGTTCCACTATTTCAGTTGGAAGATGATGCCCTTAGTATTGAACATCTCACAGCCCATATTTCCCCTTCAGTGCTGTGCAATCTTGTCACTAACAAGGTCCTTAATTTATTTTTCTTTTTATTGAATAAACTCCCTCCAAGTAAATTAGCACCAACTAAACCCCTTTGGTGCTTTAAAATTTGGAATGGAAAAAACCCAACCACCTAGCAATAGCTTGGAAAAGAACACGGAAAATAAGGCCACCTCTTCTGAAAAAAAAAAAAAATTGCAGAGATGTAAGCCAGTCCTGGAGCAAAACTGACTTCAGAGCAATGTGTACATTCAGAGAGGATAAGCAAAAACACATCCATGTGCAAAGCAAGAATATTTGACTGTAGACATACAAAAGGGCTATTGATTTCACAGCTATGCACTCTGACTTAAAAAAAAAAAAAAAAAAAAAAGAGAGAAAAGTGTAACAGCAGAGTAAGTATGTGAATTTGTGTAGCCTCTTTTCATAAAGCCTCATGAACATTTTTCCTCCTGGTTTTCACAGTGAACAGTAACTTTGTTCCCGTCCCTCAGTGACACTAGATGGCACTTCAGAGTAGCGGTGGGATCAGAAAGTCTTTCGTAATCTTTTCTAGTTATTTTGCATATGATATCATAGATGCATGAAATTAATGCTTGCATCAAACAAAAGCAATTTCTCAGCTGTCTGCTAATTTGTATGCATGACTGTGAGATAGATAATACTATCTGTTTAAAAGAAGTAACAAACATAAGCAGAAAGAGATTATAGGAGTGGTTCACTAGTAGGTCAAAAAACCAGGCTATGGGCCAAAGAGCTGTTGCCAGACATTGTCTTTAGAGGATTTGAGAAGCAGTTTGTGGAAGGAACTGAAAAAAATCTATAGGCCTGGAAATCAGAGCAACACGTTGATGCCAGGGATTTAAGAGCTGATCCTTTCCTGGAAATGAAATTAGATTTGATGTCATTTATGTATCAGCAATCAAGTATATGATGACTGTCCATAACCTTCTGCACTTTAGGAGAAACCAGCCAGCTCCCTTCTGGCCTTAAAAGACAAGCATATATGAAGGGAATAATTGATTTGTAGTCAAGTTTTGAAAAATAACATTCTTTAGCAATATATGGATTTGTTAGCAAAAAGTGTGTATGTACTTTTGGAAAGCCTAAACCTGAGGGATATTGTTAATTAAAAAAAAAAAAGGAAAAAAAAAAGTGGGAAGGATACTACAAAAGCAAAATAATAAGTTTACAGTATTGCAAACAAACTGCAATAAAAACTTAAAGAAGCATCACTTCTTCAAGATATCATTTTCATTTCCCTCTTATTTAGTCAATTCAGTAGAAAACAGAAGGGACTGTTTTCTGTAGTTAAAAACCTTCTATAGAGATTTTAATTAACACTTTAATAAGATTCATGGCTAGGGGAAAATTGATGTATTGAGAGATCAAAAAGTGGGAGAAAATATTGGCCATAATTCTGAAAAGCTCTTTAAATAAGAAAAAGGGAAGTCCAGACATTTACTCAGGCATGTTTCTGAGTAGTGTGATGAATCATAGGAATTATTAATTTAAGATGACAGAAAACACCTTGTTGTCTCTAATTTTATTATTCTATCTTCTTTATCATAAAAAGATGGAATTTATAAAATATTATTAGAAAATTGGTTTTAAAAGCAAAGGCAAGCAAGTGCTATTATTTTAGTTTTGATTTTTTATAACTTTATATTCGCTGGAAGAAATAAGAAGCCTCTGTATGTGGCCAAATTCTTCCATCATTCTTCCAGCTGAGGATCTGCCTCTATACCTTTTTATTCTCATATCTCTTGTTTCCAGCAGCTTGGATTTTCCAATTATTAGGATATGTTTTGCTTCAGGCTCCCCAGGAGGGTCTCTTCTCACACCTGAGAGATGGACACACCCTTGCCTGCAGTGACCCCCCTGTGGCCCAGGGATGCAGGATGGGTAAGATACCTTAGGTTTCACGAGGAAACAAGGGGTTTATTCCCTTATGTGTCTGAGTCCTACAGTTCTGACTGTTTACCATCTTCATACGGAGGGATCGGAGATGCACTGTTGGGCCTAAAGGCTTTCTGCTTTAGCTCTCTCATTTCTTTCCGCCCAACGGTTTATAGTTTGTTTGGGTTTGTTCTTTTTTTCTTTCTGTCTTTCCTTTCTGGTTTTTTGTTTTGTTTTGTTTTGAAGTGGAAGAGCCATCTGCTTTGTATTTATATGAAAAGCAGTTTTAAAAGTATTGGGCTTCCTGCTGCTTTGAAGTCTTTGCAGATGCTGTGTATGGACAGGGTCCTGTCAGGCAGACGTTGTAAGTATGGCTGCACAGTTTATGGAAAACCAACAGTGTGTTTACCTTTTGAATTCGTCATGATCTTGCTGAGGTCTCATGTTATAGGATTTGCTTATTCTGTTTTATTGCACAGGACTGGGAATCAGGAAAACCATGTTATCTTTGCAGCCCTTGGTTGCTAGTGGGGAATGTATGTTATGAGGAATAGCTTGTGCACAGAGGGCAGCAAGCTTGGTATGGGACACACCATGGGAAGCATGTCCATACCAGAGGAGGTCCAGGCTCCGATATTTTCTTCTGGACTTAAAGGTGCTTCTGGTTTGAAAGAAAAGCCTTAGTGTGGAGAGATCTTAAAGCCACAGAGGGAAAAGTGGGAAGTTTGTGTATATGTCTATACAAAGCTTTATGTAATAAGTAATTGTTTTTATTTATTGCATAAATCTCTTCCTGTAAGTTGTATCTATATCTGCTAATTTGAACTGTGTACATACAAACCCCGTGGAGTTGTTGAAGCTAAGACAATGCCTTTGTTCTCAATTGAAATGCCAGTCCTTAGGTTTCTGCATGAAGTCTCTCTCTGAATAATAGCAGATATCCAGTCAAGAACCAAAAGGAAAAAAATCTAATTGCTGGTTTTCTGGAGGGTTTTCCCTCCAGTGACAGAAGGATATCATGTACTGTTAGTTTTATTTAAAAACAACTATCAGAAAATATGAAACCCGGAAGAAAAAACAGATGCAAATGGGGGAAATCATTGGCTACCATATGAAGAAGATAGCTAATGAGCACAAACATGCTTTTTCTGTGTAATGGCTTTAGTGATTCATAATAATTTCCAATTATTTACTACCTGAATAAATGACAGCTATAAAGAGAATACATTCATTTTCTAGAAAAAATACCTATGAGTCTTAGGCATAAAAAAGTTTCTTGAGGCAAGAGAATTTCACACAACTTGCTCTTACTTTAGCTATCACCATGCCAAAGATGTTAAATTTCCAAGACTTAATCATAATTAAAGTTCTGACACACTGTGTTATGCTTTCTAAACAGAAAATAAAGACAAACACTTTGGAGTTTGCCTGTATTACATTATTCTTTAATATAAATGACATATAAGTTTTACAAATTAGAGAGATTGACCTTGGAGTATTAAGAGGCTGCAGAAGATTCTTTCAAGGTGACATTTTTATTGAGTATATGTTTAGCTTTGTAGATTGACAGCAGAAATGTGCAGCCTACCTTTGATGTGCTTGCTACCCACTGGTATAGGTTGAAGAATCCCAATTTGCAGAGGGCTTCAAATCACTCTAAGAAGATACTTCTACAAATGACATCCCAGCAATGTCCAGCTAGGCCTTGCAGTTATTTCACTTCAAATTTTGCTATACTTATAATTTTTCTTAAAATCGAAATTTCACAAATTCATCGGATGGGGAGCCTGCATATCTCTACTTGACAATTAAAAACATTGTTTAAAAACCAAAACCAGTTAAGGATGCTGACAAACGTACAATGCAGAACAAGTGAACAGTGAACTGCTATTATTTTTGGTTCAGATATATACATGGATTGATACCAATGACTAAACCCTAATACCATACTCTGCAAGGCAGTCTCACTGAAGTCATTAAAACTGCTCTTGTGACTCAGGTGAGAGGGATTTGCCCTAGTCAAATTTAGTCATTGAGCTCCAGCCATAGGTTACAGGTTTTGTACTGCAGACTACTCATTATTTGTTCAATAGGATTATGTTAGGCTAATCCTGAATAGCATTGCTCTAGAAGAATGGCAAACTTTAAAGAACTATGTGTACCATGTGAATTGACTTTATTTTTCCAAAATAACGACATTAGCAACAACTTTATTTGCCTCTGCTAAATAGATACATTCAGAATTAGCTTAGTGTTATAGTGGATATTTTTAAACCTCCAGGGCTTGAAATAAATTTAAAGGAGGTAAACTCTCACCTTCTCAAGTCTCAAGATGATTTGAGAGTCATTTTTGCCTCTACTATGTTTTTTTGTGTGTGGCTATAAAAATACCCTCAATCACTATCTTTTTTTTTTTTTTTATATCATAGCTTGACAAATATTTACTCCGAATCTCATATACAGTGGAATCTGAAAACCTGTAGCATTCAGCAAACTGAAAAATACCACAGAAAGCATGCTGGAAAAGAAGGCTGAAATAAGTCAGTTTAAAGCACAGATGGCAATTCTTTTTGATGGTATACTTGACCTTGTACATCTGTAATGATTCATTTATTTTACATCAATGGATCAGCTCCATTTTAAAGTGAAGTTTCTGGTATTTGGCATTAATTGTTAGCAACAATTTTTTGAACAGGCCTATTACAACAAGTACTTTAGCTGAAACACAACCGAACCCCATCTTTAGACATCTATTTGTAATTTCCAATCTGTACTGCAGAACGTTCATGGATACATCGGAAAGCAGAGGGCTGGATTTCCCAGTACTGCACAGGGTTGCTGAAGAGACTCACACCAGAATAGCTAGCCTTTTTGGTGTTGTAGCCAAGAGGGCAAAAATCGTTGATACCAATTGAAGCAATTTTGTTGTTATGAAGGTAGACCACCTGAAAAGCATAGAAGTACAGAATTGAGACATAGAGCTACCATGGCAAATAAGATAAATGATTTGATGTCAAATACTTGGTATGTATTGTGCAATGTTATACAGAGTTAACAATATATCCTTTTTTTCCAAACAAATGCTTGATTCTGTTTTCCTTTTAAATACCTAAAGTATACCCAATTAGAAATAATTGCTAAAGAAAAAGCAGTAACTGTGCAAGGCAACCTAATAACATTACTATCATTTGATCATACTGTAACCAAAACAGGAGTCAAAGATGTGGAATTATTAATACAGTGTTATGGTTCAGAAGCATGTGCTGTATATAAAGAATGTATTTGGTGCTAATTGGTTTCTCTCCAGCTCTAATGCTCTCACTCTCATGAGTGCAACTGTACAGGACTCAGAGACAAAGTAATCACTAATGATGATTTAAAATATCTGATGGATATTACTTTGCTCCAGAGTCCCCATTTCTGATGAACTTTCCCAAGCTACATGCAAGTAGTGATTTACATTTGGGAGTCTTCATTCTTTAGGAGCTTTCTTTCCTGTAGAATCTTAGTCCAAGTGAGGACAAATTTTAATTGGTTCCAAGAGGCTGTATTTCTAACTATCCAGCCACACAGACCTCAAAAATACTGCTGATGTGAAATGCATATTGCGTCTCTATCCTCCTGAAGGCACAGCTCTGTGAGATACCAAAGGGTAGGTTCTTGGGAAAGGCTGCAAAACGTCACTGAACAGAATTGAAAAAAATCCAACAGAAGAAATGTTCTTTGAAAGCATTTTTTGAGTAAAGAGGAAGTCAAAGTAGAAAAATAATCCCCTATTGCATCCTCTCAGACACACAGAGATAACGAATGCACACATCCAGGTCTACACACCTCCATAGCCATACCCACGCAAAAATCAGAGTAAGAGTCTTCCTCTTGTATGCAACATTTCCATGCCTATTCAACAGTTTATGAAACTTGCACCAAGTTACCTTTTGCACAAATACTGTATATGTTTCTGTTCAAGAGTGAATAACCACACAAATACTATTTGGAATCTTTCAACTATTGCTCTCTGAGACAGTACGATAAACTTTACCTGGATATATTTGTGTTCACCCAGCCCACTAGGTACTCTGACAAGTTCGTTGTTGTTCAAATGGAGCTCTCTCAGATGAGGTACATTGTTAAGAGAGCCGTTTTCAACTGAAGAAATACTGTTGAAGCTGAGACCCAATCTGAAACAAACAACCAAACAAATGTGTTAAACTTGCCCACATAACCATCTTTCTTGGGTTGATTACTTCTCTACACTACTGTTGTAGATCAGACCAGGCTAATTTTCAGAATTACATGTGAGGTACGATCTCCACGGAGAACTAGTTTAGTTATACATATTTAAATAAGTTTGACATCTGATGTGAACTATCATAATTATCATGATATCACTTAACTTGTGCCCATAGTACTGCATACTTTCATGAGCTATATGACTAATCCTACTGTAAATACATACTGTGCACCTCCATAGGCATCAGTCTTTCTTCAAAAGCTGAGTAAGAGTTTCTTGCATGACTTCAGGAGCACTGGCTGTAACTTTCTTTGTCAAACTGCATAACCCAGGGTGGCCAGAACTGTTAAGTTTAAATCTTCACCACATCCTTCTAAGATACTTATGTAGTAAGAGCCATGTTACAGACTGGAAACAGGACCTGAGTCATACATAATGATCTGTTCAGCAGGACACAGAAGTGGGACATACACATTTCTCCTAAGTTCCAGTCCAGAGCTTTCATCACAAAATCATCCTTCCTGCTTTATACATCCACATTCTGGGTTTACTAGCACAATTTATGTCCAATTTGGAAAATCTGGTCCTATCTGTGTGTTTCTGTGTTAGTACTATTTTGATTTGCAATTACCAAACTACAGAATTTTTTCAAGAGACTCTCCTAAGTTACAATGCTCTGTGTTACAGTAAGGAATTCAGTGGTAACTCTGCAGGAGTTGTCATCATCAGGAGTGTTGTGCTTTGAGAAAAATATTTCTATAAAGGCTAAACCTATTTCATCTAGTTTGCTTTATCTTTTTTCTTTAAGCTTTTTTTTTAATTTTGTGGGAAAAATGCTCTGAGATTTATTAATAATTGAATCAATTAAAGAATTTAGTATAGGTAATCAGAATCCTTGTGATAAAATGATTTGCTATGGATGAGTACTTTTAAAGAAAGTCTTATCTACAGTAATCTATTCCCTGTAATTCTTTGTGGCTTGCACCAGCTTCAAAAGTCAGAATCTGGACCTAGTATAAAAATTACAGAACTAAAGATTCTTGTTTGATCTTTATAGCAGAGATATTTCCAGAAATAATGCTGTCAAGAAATGGAAGCACATTTTATATTTTTCCTTTTAAAAATAAACAGTCAAAGAAAGACCTTGTTAACTAGTAAAATATATATTACAAATAGTCACATCATACTCATTTAAACATTGCAATGTTGTCAAACTATTAAATGACAAAGGAGAGCTTAATGAGATCTCCCACTGACATCAACAGGGATTTATTTCACTCAGAAATCAGTTCACAGTATCCCATATTTTTGCTCAATTTGGTCAGGAACAATTTTCATTTAAAAGTTATTAGAACAAAATTACTTTTGAGTAGAGTACACCAAGATTTAGAAAAGCTTGGGGGATTTGATCCTACAGAGAAATTTGGTCTGAAGATGTACAGAATGTCTACAAAGGACTTCAGTGATGGGTGCTCACAGTGAAGGTCTTTAAAAGGATTGGGAATAAAACCATTTTGGCAGACGGCTATAAACTCTTGGTTGACACATATCTAATTAAATGCTCACTACATATGCAGGTCTACAAGCAGATGTGTCACACCTAGGGAGACCAGCATGAAAAAAAAGCAGGTCTGACTTTCATATGGGTCTGTTGAAGCACAAGTAACCCCTTTACACACCGTAGGGATGGACAAGATCCAACTCTGCATTAGCTCATGCAGGGAAAGTCTTTTAGGGAAAGAGTAAAATTAGAGGAGTCTGTAGAAAAGTGGTTCTAACTCCCCCAAGCAGTGAAACTGTATGTAATTGCATCTCATCTAAATGTGTTACAAACAAACTCTTGGTCACTCAGGGCTATGTTTATAAATGAAATAAGTCAATATTAGTGTGTAAAATACAGGGTGAGTAAGAGTGTTAGGAAAGAATATGGTCTTCATCCCTCTTCTTTTTTCCATGGGGAAAAAAAGGGAATAATTTGAAAAATCACTCTTGCTTAATATATTGACATATTACTTCCTTTTATATTAGTGAATAGATAACATTTTTCCAGTGTTTTAGCTGATCTAGTCACAGCATTCTAAATCACTGAAGAGCATCATCTAAGTTCTATCTAAAAATTAAAGAAATTCTTAAATATTGTTTCACCTTCTTTTGTCTCCAACATCCCTGCTGGTTCATTTCCACTTTTTTTTAACAAATTTCATACTGCTCAACTTCATTGTTATTCTGGGTTTGATACAACTTTCACTGGATGGAGCTAGATCTTTTCAGTAAACTTTAATAGAATATAGACACTCGTAACATCAGCTGTGTATGTGTATATCCACCTGTGGAGCTCATTCTTGCATGTAACCAGCAAAGTGTTTGCTTGGTTTGCATTCATGAGATTATTTCTTTTCCACTGCAGCACTATATGAAGACTTTTGAAAGACTTAAGAGTAATTTTACAAGGAAAATAAACAAGGAAAAAGGACAAATATTGGTGGTCTGCTGGAACTCAAGAATTCAAAAGAGAATGAGAAGTAGATCTACACCAAGCTCTTGCATGGAACATTTTACAGTTTGAAACACTTTAACACAGTCAGAAAAATGACCTGTTTCTCAAAGTCTAACTGTGCTTTAGGGCAGCTATTAGACTGTTGAGCATGAATTGACATGATCCAGGAGGAGAATGGTCTGACCCCGTAGTGATGTTCCTGAAGACTTAGATCTGTAAATAAAAGCTGTTTTTCAGCATCTTGTTTCTGTGGCATAAGGGGCATGCTGCCCCTTAGATTTATTCCATATGCTGTCCTGGAGCTCTTCCATAGCTCCCTCCTTTCTTCATCTGTCTGCTCTGTTATGTCTAATGCACTCCTTTTTTGCCAAACTGTATTCTGCCTTACTTTTCAACTTTGCGAAAGAAGATTTCTGACTATGCTTAGGTTGCCTGCTTAAGCACAGGCCAGAGAGCCATTTAAAATGTGGTGCCTGCTCTGAGCAGCTCCGCATTTCCACACCATGATCAACAGAGTATCTTGTTTCTCCGTACAGTACAGCCACAACAGAAGCAGTCCAAGGTTAGATATTTTTAGTCGTCCATCAGCACTTGCTGCAAAAAACTTTATGTCTTAAGAAGTACTTCCAACAATATTGTCCATGTGATGTTGCCTGTAGTGTTTTCCAAGCATGAATGTGAAAAAGCAGAAAAAACGTCATCTGCAGGACAGTTGACACACCCCACACCTCCCTCCTCCAATAAAGTAAATTACTCTCTACCTGGCTAGTTATGATTTAGTTTTGGTTCTGAAGGTTTTCTTTATCATTTCTCTGGAGGATGTTACATTTTATACTAAGCCTCTATTATAAACTATAACTGCTTCGTAGTCCCCTAACCCATAATTATGGTATTTTTATTTTTTCATTAAAACCCAGGAGCAGACTTTTTTTGAGCAGGGATGAATCTGTGATCAAATATGAACATTAAACAGGAGTTGAAATGTCTTACTTTACAAGCTCTAGAAAGCTGTTCTAAGTTTTATCACTTGGAATTGCCAGATTCAAAATATGTGTTAAGTTACTATATACTTCATTGCACTAAATTGCTGTCCAAGCTACTATAAACAGTAGTAAACTTAACTCCTGTTGCTCAGTAATCTTTCTTTGATTTCCGTTTTCTGCCTTCATTATGACAAGTACAATTATTAAGATGAAGATCCAGGAATTAGATCCAGTAATCTGATTAACAGTCTTTTAGAGGAATTACACTTTTATTTTCATACAAAAGTTTTAAAGTATCATAGTACTAAAATATCTTGTAGTAAAGGCCCACTTTACTATTTTAGCATGCTATCTAATGTGAACTAATTCACAAATAATTCTGTATGTCTATAACTGCTCTTTGGGAATTCTCCTTGCATTTTCCTACAGTTAGAGAAAGTCATTCAACAACATATTCACAGATTAGCAAGGTACAATCACTCTGAAAAAACAACACTTTTTCATTTATATTGTATGATCATTTCCTGGACTCATTGCAGGCTTGCCTCTCTTGAGAAACAAAGGAAACATCAAGAAAAATCAAAGAAACTGTTGTCCTGGGCATACATCACTCATAATTGAAAACAGCTGGAAAGTGTTGTTAGAAAAAAAAGAAGTGTTTTGTTCTCTTAAGTCAGTACACAATTCATTAGAAGCTTTTCCTGCTAAGTTACGTACTGCTTCGATGATGATAACACTCATGAAGCCCAGAATGATGTTCTCTAATTGTGCATGTGGTGGTTACAATTTCAAGTAATATTTTATGTGAAAAGAAGAAATTAATTCTTACTTTGCCAAGTTGATGAGTCCAGACAGACCGTCAGCATCAATTTTGCTGATTTTATTGCCATCAAGGTGAAGTTCAGTAAGGGATTGGGGAAGGCCTGAAAGAGAGAACACCATCAAATTACTATTGCTAAAACTGGACTACTATCTTTTTTTAAAGTACTTGTGTTATACTGAGGCTCTTTTACAGTAACAAAAAGATTTTTACTAGACATGGCCAAGAACAATTCACTGAATGAACCAAGGAACTTTCACAGTCAGGGAAACTGAAAACAGCTAGTAAAAATTTATTTGGCATGAAATAAGACCAAGCTTCTAAGGTCATCACAGAGCAGTTAATTCTTAAAAAAAAAAGCTAAATTAAATTCTTCTCAGATATGAATTCTAGCCTTCATGATTATGTAAATGGGATATACATAATAGTGTGAGAGAAAGAGCTTTCATTTTAGCCAGGGTATCCACATACATAAATCTACAAACATTTGGCACCTAGATGTTTAACAAGTAACAGCAGCAGAAAATGAGATTATAAAGATGAGGTAAAATAATTTTAATGTTATTTTAGGTACGGCACATACTAGTTTGCAAATTCTGTTTATCAGGAAAAAAAATTGGAACGAAATATTTTAACTATCTGAGGTCCCTCAAAGGAACATCCAAAACAGGAAATGTGGGAAGAAAGAAATAGCAACTAGTATTAACTTTCAAAAAGTTTTCAGCTATTTCAAAACAATCTGCTGGCTGAAGTATGAATAAATTTAATATAATTTCCTCTGGATTGGAACCATTCTGGTTTGGTTTGGTTTGTTTTTCTTTAATAGGTTATGTTGAAGTTATTCTTATTTTGTAGCAAATTTGCAATGAAGTTCTTTTAAAAACAGCAAATGTTTCTGTTTTGTATAGGAATAGTATTTTTGGCTTCAAACCCACAGACTTGTGGAGGGCTGATTTTATGCTTGTAGAACTTCAGTTAATTCTACATGAGTTTACGTCTGTGTAGTCTTGATCAGGCTCACCAACCAGGGTTTGGAGGGTGAAAATGTTCTTCCACTTTATATTTCAGCCATGAGACAAGAAGAGCGAAATAACATAAAATGGCTTACTTTTGACAGTGCATTTCTTGTAGTGCTTCTCATAATAGAAAAACCAAATATTCCAAAACAATAAAAATCAACTGACCAAAAAATGAAGGAGTCAAGTAATGGATACTCTAAGGACTGACTCAAAAGGCCTCCATAATATTTTTTTTCCAGCTGACTAGAAGTCACTATATCATACCTGTGCAAATCTCTGAAATATTAACTGAATTTCTTACCTTTTGGGATGCTAGTAATGTTGGTGTCTGCGATACGGATGTAGGAGAGCCTCTTCATCCCCTGAAAAGCTCCATTTTCAATGCCTGAACTCTTGATTGGATTGGTGCCTAGTTCTGCCAACAAAACATGGTTGTGAGCTGTGCTGCAGTGTAGGTACCTATATCCTTCAGGTCAAAGCTAATTTGGAGGTACAATTTATTGGAGCATTTCTTGGCTTTCTACATAAAATCACTGATTGAACTAAAAACTACATCTGAAAAAACATTGAGTTGATTTTATTATAATTTCCCATGCTCGTACCTAAGACAATCACTTGATTCAGTCCATTAAAGACAGCTTTCCTCAACTTGGAGATCTCATTCTCATGAGCCCGTATCTCCTGAAGAGACTTCGGCATGTTTTCTGGGAGTTCCTTCAGGTTGTTCTTGGACAGGTAAAGTCTTTCCAGCTTCTTCAGAGGAGCAAAAGCTAACGGGCTTATTTTGCTGATTTTGTTGTTAACAAGGATCAATGCCTGTGGAGTAATAATGAAGGAGATCTCAGATGATCACTAGGGAAATTATTTTAGGAATAAACATTTAAAAATTATTACTCTTTTCTAGTGTCTTGTGATGTCTTTTGATGACCAGTCTAGTGAGCTGAAGAAAATGCAGTGCAGTACTATAACAAATAGATTAAGGACTTCTGAAACAGTGAAAGATAAACAAGGCCTACATAAAAAATACAAGTGTTATTTCATTGTTGAGGTATATGGAGCTTCTGACAACATCCCTGATTTATACCCAAGAATAAGTACAACCGTCGCATTTGAAAGCTGTGAAGGACAAGGCATTCACATAAAACTAACATTATCAGTTTTATTTGCTTGGTTTTTTTTTTATTTTGTTTATTCTGAGGATACACTTATACCTTACCTATCATCACACACCATGCAGTTTTTCCTGAACAGAAAATTCTATGACTCAATACAGTGAAGTTGCAGCCCAACTTAATAAAAATACGCACATCATCACCTCTTTCCTCTTAGTCTTATAGACTGGACCTACTAGATTTGTCTCTGATAATAACCTCATTTTTGCAGACATATAAGCTATTTTTTTGGTAAGAGTAACTTGGTATGGAAGGGGAGCAATTTCAAGCGTCATACTCGTAAGTCCTGCAGTTAGGGATCGCGGACCATATTCATTCTGCCTACTATGTGGGTGCCTAATCTAGTTCTCACAACAGCTGTGATATCTAGACTCAGCGTAACTCTAAGCAAATTAGCTCTCTATACAGTCGGGGAGAAAGGCCCCCATGAAAGCTCTGTTACCTGTAATAGGTAGTCTCTGTATGCATCTGAAATTTTACATTACTACTAACTCTTATTGATTAACCAACCATGACATAAAAAGGGAGAAGAATGTCCCATTACTGTCAGAACAGTAATGCAGCTAATGGAAAGGATTTCTGATGTGATACATATCAGAATGAATCTTAACATTCCATGTTTGCTATCTACTTATCAGACTTAGTTTTGTATATTTGTACAGTGAATTAGGTAGAATGGGCTGTATAAATATAGATATAATATCTACTTATATTTGTTACTAGACAATAGCTATAGAGCATCTTTGTTGATTAACTACATTATGCTATTTTCAGAAACAAAAGACAACCATTGAGGTTAAACCACAAATTTTTCAATTGCATATACATAGTCAGCATTCAGTGCATTTTAATACACTTTTAATATTTTCAGAATTACATGTTAATCTGTTTCTTGGAGGAAAATTGAGCATTCAACTCTTTTGACAATCAGTTAAGTATTAAAACAGTGCCAAGAAGTGTATCGGCATCTGTGACAGCACCTCTCCACCATGAAAACTGAAAGAGAGGTGAGAGGGTAGTTTAAAATGGTATTTGATGTGTGTTTTTTCCCTAATGGACTCCTCTTTCAGATCATCCTAAGCAAAGCAAGCAGTGTGTTCTGTACATGGTTTCACTGAGTACACGTAAAGCCGAGCATATCTGTTTTTAATTTTGTATGCTAGCTAGCAATAACACATTTGCAAGAGGAGGTAGAAAAGGTCACTCACAGTTCAGCAGAGTATTTCCCTAACAATAAGCCTCTCCCAGAGTAAATATATTGGTCAGTGAGAGGCATGGCCCCAACTCTCTTTTATTTGAGCCTGAGCTATAAGAACTGCCATGAGAACACATGGGGTACACACGGTGTGTGGTTTCCTGAGTCATCATTGCCAGACTTGTGGTACAGATGTAGATTCTGCCTGTAGTGTAATACAGCTACCTGCATAATATTAGGACATGGGAAACAATCCAGTTATTATGAGGGGTACAGCTTGAATTATGCAGATGAGTCTCTCTCATTGTTTTTATCATAATAACTGAATAACTGAATGTGCTACTGCTAATTACGTTTCTTTTCCACAGATCTCCAAGTCAACATTCAATGAATTTGGACTCATCAGCATTTGAAATTTTTTATCCTGTATCCTGCTTTGTACTGCTTGGTCATTTATTTCAGCTAAAAGTCTGCCTTATCTTTTTCTCATTTTGTTTGATTTATTTTAACTTTATTGCTATTTAAAAATGTTTGGTCTATGATTATCACAGCTGATGATCTGATGTGAAATATTTCTTGCTGGAAATAGGTAGATATACATTCAGCTAGTCACTGCAATGTAAATATTCTCTGAGTAGTTAATGTTAAGAGGATTGTTACAGCTCTTCAGAGCAGACCTGATAGTCCTGACCTAAACCAGAAATTATCTCGGTATACAGGATTAATCTGCTCTGCTTTGCCAATGCTTTCTCCTGAATATGTTCATGTTATCTTGGGGAAACACACAGAACTGTTGAATTATTCAAACATTCAGAAAGTATCTCACTTAGAAGTGACGGTATCTATCAAAGGTAGGTTTAAAAATACTGATTTCACAGTGGGAACCTATGTGTGGTGGTATGAGGTGGGAAGGTATCACAAGCCTGTAGTTTTCAACTAGTTTGTACCAGAATATTGTTTCCCACTTACACCCCATTCTGCAAGTCCCTGCTCCCAGTATCTTAAACCTGCATGATTTTTCCACACTGTTGTGCAGCTGAAAAGAAGAAAAAATAAATCCACACATCAGAATTTGCAAGAGACCTTTTACTGTCTCCCAGAGCAACAGCAAATGATGAGGATAACACACCAGCATAGCACCTGGCAAGCCATACCCCTGGGTTCCTTTCCCACTTCACAATAACTCTATTATATTCAAGACTTAAAGAACTAAGTTATTAGGCCTGGAGCAATGCTGTTTACTTTCCTCAGAATGTGCCCCGTATGGTTTGCATGTAACAAAAGTTAAAACAAAACAAAATAAAATAAAATGAAAAGCTCAGGGGAATTTAGAGGTCAGTGAAAACAGGAACTAGGGAAGAAAAACCTAGGGAAAACATCTGCAGGCAGTGCTATTGAGGAAGGGATGTTAGGTAAAAACATGCCACATGGACTAGCTATCCTGAATAAAGCCCAGATGGCATGATGGACCATTATATTCATCTTGTTAAAGGACATATAAAAATGTTGTACAGGGCAAGAAGTACTCAGAGAGAAAAATAAGGGTCAACCTGAAAGTGCTGAAAGTGCTGGAGCCCTTGGCCACAGATAGCATTTGCGATGCTGAGAGTATGAAACAATTTGGCAGAAATCTGACAGCTTAGAACAGAGAGCCACAGGAATTGATACTTTTATTCAAAAACCTATCTTCTTCCATGCTTCCAGTTTTAGTGGAGGGAAAAAGATATTTCTTTTAAAATAAATGTACTCCCCCTCCCAAAAAAAAAAAAAAAAAAAAAAAAGCATTGAAGCGTATCACCAATGCACAATACAAAAGGCTGAGCACACAAATGTATAGCTTTGAGCATGACCTGGTATGGGTGCAAAGATATTTAGCCATAGGTAAGCAAAGAGGCAAGAAAGAAAGAGAAAATAGAGAGGCACAAATACATCAAGTATTAAAGATATCACTTAGTCAGGCTTAAAGGATTCATAACAATTTCCTATGGACAAAAGAAAAATTAGTTTCCGTCCTCATTTTCCTAAGATAAAGCCTTTTTCCCTTGTCATATATAGCATGTAAATATTGCACAGTAAACATTGACTCTTTTATAATATTGCACTGTGGTAATACCTACGGGCCACCTTATCATGACCAGCAGTTTAAGCGGTGCTCAGAGAGGAAAAAAAAATCCAAGCTTTGCTCCAAAGATGGCTTACTTTTTACTGAAACAACTCTGGTATTAGTGTAGTCAGGAAAACAAAACAAAAAAGAAAATCACTGTATGACAGGAATAGGTGCTGGCTCCGTTGAAGTCAGTGGGAGTCTGGCCATTTAGCTCCCTCTGGCCTAGTTTCTACCTCAAATATTTATTCCCAAAACAAAAAGGAGGATTCACAATTCAGGAAAATTTTGGAACACTTGTTGGCAGACTTTTGTCAAAATACATCCTGACAAACTGCAGAGGGAGCATGTGGCAATCATGTAGGAACTAGCATAGGGTTGTTGTTCTTGGGGTTACCAAAACTTCCAATTTTTGCCCTGTCCGGGGGTGGGGAGCAGGGGATTGTATTTTTTGGTGCAATTTCATTATGTGAGAATCTCAAGGGATTGCTCTGAGGCGGTTTTCATCCTTACTTCTGTTCTTCTTTAGTTTGGAATAGTTTGAAGTGAGAGCCTTGGCAGAACCAGAAGTGGACTGTAAAATGATCAGCAAATTGTTATCAGCCATAATACATGGTGATACATCTGTTTTGCCAGCTGGGCATGGTACTGTTACCTAACATCATATCTTTAATGATGCATGCGTCCTTCAGGGTTTAAACTGAAAAGTCAATCCACTGACCTGATGGAATTTCTTTAATTTCCTGGGTTATGTATTACGTTATTACCTCGTTTTTATTACGGTTCTGCTAGGAATAGTAATGCCTTAAAAATTGTAAGCTCAGGAGTCAGGCATCCGCATAAAAATAATAATAAATTTCATCCTTTTTGTTTGCCTTATGTTTTTACTTGTTAAGTCATACTCATAACGTGGACATATAGTCAATTTTTATGCCAAATTATTAGGAGTGGATATACACTTAGGAAAAAAAAAAAAAAAACAACAAAGATGACAAAAAATATAAAACAGAACCTGACCTTCTTCTCTAATTGTGTTATACCAGGAGACAGAATTCTACAAAATAAGTATTCCTTTTAAAATTAATTTCAAAAATCATAAACATTGGTAAACTTGAAGGAAACAAGAGCCCCCGAATCCAAGGAGGTCTCTGAACAGTATTCCAGATGTTATGTCTCCTGAAGGGCCTATGATCTACAGTTAAGGCAGGAAAAGGACAAAGGTATAAAAACCCCATGATGTTGCAGTTATTCTTTATTTGTTGTTGCTTAAATTCTTTGGTAGAGTTTGGCAGTAACCCCACCAAACCTAGGATCAAGGATATAGCTAAGAAAGGCAAGGAGCAAGGGATGACAGAAAAACAATAGGGAAGAGATGAATGAAGTGTGAGGGAAGGAGATGGCAAGGCTTTGAAACAACAGCCTGTCAGAATAAACAAAAGACGACTGTGGAAAGCAGTTTGATCACATCCACAGTATCGTGTTGAATAATCTCACGAAGCCAAGGAGCCTGCTGCAGATCTAGTTTGCATGGTGTTTGAGCTCTCACCGATGAGTCTTGTGTAACATGACTTGCACAGATGAGCAGGGAGCAGCTGGCTCTACATTTTCCTGCTCCGATAAAAAAATAATCCTAACGCTCTGGAGTTCTAGAGAATCTTTCAACTCTGTCCTTGTCTACTGGGGCAAGCATTTTGGTCATTCATTTTACCACAGTTTCCTTGTTTATTTTATTGTTGTGTTCTATAAAATTTCCTTTCTTCATTAGCTTACTATGCTGACTGTCTCCAGAATTTTAAGAACCTCAAAGTATTTTCTTCTGTTGTTTTCCTCCCATGAAAAGATCTTTATCCTCTGCACCTTAAAAATGTTTTGCATGCATGTGGTGTGTTGCACGCTTGTTTCAGTGGAAAATCTCATTGTGTGCTAATGCATTGTGTGTTTGCATAATGCAAAGGAGAGTCTGAGGAAATGACGACTCTCCAAGGGAGTGCTGCGTTTCAGAAAGATTAGCTTTATTTTCCTCAGCATATTTGTTAGAAACCTACAGCTGCACCAAGTGGAAAAAAAGAATTAAAAAGGTATCTCTCAGTCCTGTTACAAATATCTGTTACTGATGATAGTGGAAATTGAGTTCGGAGGTAGAAATTGGACAGATATATCTGTCTCTGTTTTTTTACAATATGCCAGTGTTTACTGATTCTTCATTCTGTGATTTGCAGAGCATTATGTTTACTTAACTTCTCTTTTAATTATGCCGGGGAAAAGGGAACTGAAGCTGTAATGAGTCATCAGAATATTGTGTTCTTTCATTAATATTTTTTGATCTGTTAGGAGCTTTTCTGTATCCCTGGAAGATATTCTTAGACTTTTCTTCAGTTAATCTGGGCTCTTGTCCTTCCATAGGGAGCCTTCTTTTGACAAAAAAAAAAAAAGGAATGCATGAAACTTTTCTAATGCAATACATTATTTTTACACTTGCTATTACTATGAAGAGTGTTGCAGTTTAGTTGCCCATGCATTTAGTGTTGATAATCCCTTAGCGTGGATACGGTCATAACCTTAAGTCCCAAGTTTAAATCTTTTATCTCTTTCATGCAGGTCTTTCATTTCAGTATAAATACAACTGGTTTTAGCACTGTTGTATGCACAACCATGGTTTTGCATAGTTCTGCCAGCTTAAATTAAGCAATGTTCCATTTGATTTCAGGCCAATAGCGCATTCATCTTCTTTTGCTGTACTAACATTGTGCCATTGAAAAATTCCTGTTGGAAAAGCATGCAGTCACTATTCTGTTGTTTGTGCTGTTCTTATAGTGATCTAATACACAGTAGTTTCTTTTACCTCTTTTTCCAAGTGCCAGGTGTTATGCTGGTTTGCTTTGGTTTTGCCACACAGCACGCAACTCCATGTGCTGTTTTTGTAGACTCCTCCTTCACTCTGCATGAGGGCTTACTCATGTAGTATTTTGGATTCTTTATTGTATCCATGGGGTCAAAGTACTGTACTCTATCCAGAAATGTCAGTCTGCCTGGAAAATTCTGATAGCTTCATAGAAGATTTTTTTCCTGGCTTTTCCAATAGTGCCACTCTGATTTTTTGCCACAGGTCTAAATCATCAGCAAGGTTTTTACATAATATCAGACAGTTTTCTGACACCACAAAACTCAGTCCTCAGCCTTAAAAAAAGACTGTCTTCAATTTTTTCCCTATTCTCCCAAGTCCCTGATAAAAATATATCTTGTCTTTCATTTTTAAGTAGTATGAAGTCTTACTTAGTTTTTGTGGTACAACATTAGCAGTTTACTCACTTTTTCCTGGATAAATTTAAAACTACAAAAAATATCAAGTGCACCAAACCTGCTGACTCTGGTGTTTTCTGGCAGGCATCAATTATTTGCAGATAAACATTCCCTTAGTTGCATCCTTTTCTAATTGCTTGCCATATTTTCTCAGCTGCAAATTTTAACTTCTCTTTTACTCAGGAAAATTTTCTGATACAAAGAATAGTTTTGTAAGTACTAATTTCTCTTTTATTTCTATTTCCGTATATTGTTCTCTCAGAGCATAAGCAGTTACATTCATGCTGAAGGAGAAGCCACAGGCAAGTTATAGGTAGATCCTTTCTTTTCTCCTTACGTCATCCGGTTTTTAGTACAAGTTGAACTTTAGGTTCAACTCAACTTGTTCATGAAAATCTCTTCTAAAATTATTACACCTATGGTTGGTGATGTCTATAGGAATTAGGAAGGATTTTAAAAGGACTATTCAAAAGGAGTAAACTGAATATACTGTTTATTTTTTTCAAGAGCTATGAAAATTGTGATTTAAGGACTTGTTTCCTTAAATGATCACTTCATGCAAGAGGTTAACTGCAGTTGCTGATAATTTTAGATTTTGTAACAATAATACTTGATAATTCATGTAAATCTTCCTGGTTTAGTAGAGTATAAGGTTTAGTAAAGTCTAAGAAGTCTAGAAACTTTTGAACATCACACTGTCAAGTGTTGCACTAACATAAGCCATGTTTAGCAGGGAATATGATTAGAAAGCCTATACATGAGAGAGAGATATATAGATCTCTCACACACACATATATCTCCTTAAAACAAAAGTGACAATGGAGCTCTGTCAACAACAAAGTTTTTGAGTTATATTTATCTAAAAACAGTATTCCCCTTTCACTATGACTCTGTAGAATATTTAATTGCAAGGTGGGGAACGGGAATCATTCCCGATATTACACAAGAGGAAGAATGAAGCCTGCTGAGAGTAAAGATGGTGCCTGATTACATAAATGTACTGCATAACTAAAATATTATTTTGGGGAGGAGATAAGAGGACTGTTTTTTGTTCTTGAGTAAATCCAGGAAAACTGCATTGTTTTGAAGGTTATTTGTTAAAACTTACATTACTGTTGTCACTCTTCTGTATGATCTCCACTGGTCCCTAAGCATGTACTAGGTACTTCTGGGAGTAAGACAAACAAATTGTCACTTCCCTGAAGAGTTACCTATTTAATTCACTATTAAATTATATCTGCTGTAATAAAAGAAAGAAAATAAATCCACAGAGTTAACCTCAATGAGATGACGTAGTTCACAACAGTTTAACTCAGAGCGGGATGTATAACAGACGTGAGCTGAGTGCCAGGTAGGCAGAAGTCACTAGGGGCAGTGCTTTTCATCTGTAGTACCATGCTCTGACACATTTAATGCAGTGTCATGAAGAAGGATTGTGAAAAGATTAATTTCACTGACAAGACTTCTCTTTTTTAGCACCTTGCAGATGATCTTCACTGAAAACACAGGACTCCTCTCCAAGGTGGAAGAAAACAAAAAGAAGTGGGCAGGAATTAGGGTGTCTAATCCGTTCAGCAGCCAAGCAGAGGAATTGAAAAAAAGTTCTGGGGCACAAGTCATCTCATTCTAAAACTAAGGCAGACGAAATGTAATGTAGAAGTGCCTACTTCTCTTTGTTGGCTGTAGAGGTTGTCTATGTAACTAGCTCAAGTATAGACACCTATGCTAAAATTAGATGACATGAACTCATCATGATTTACTCATGCAGCTCCCTTCGCTATGGACAGATTGGCATTGTGCCTATTCCTAGAAATTTTTTAAAACTTTTCTTCCTGATGTTGCATCCATTAAAACAAACATTTAAGAGGGAATTTGGAAGTAATTAAGGAGATAAATGTTTATAGGATTTTTTTTCCAAGTATGAGTGGGTGAATGCAGATTCTTGTTCGAAACAGTGCTTGTTTGGGTGATGGCATTGGCATCATGAACGGATAAAAAGTGGGAGTTGGCTTCTTGGTTGTGAATGAAAACAATAGAATAGAAAGAGGCTGTGAAGAGCCAGGAAAGCAAAGCCAAGTAGTTTATATTGGTTATAATCAAAAAGGATCAAATGGAACAATACACAGAACAAATTGAGTTGGTGAAAGGCTAGAAAAATAATATTTTCAGAAATATGCCTGAGTTGGGGTATTACTTTCAAAGGCAGAGAAGTAATATCCTTTTTCTGATCTGGAAAGAAAGAGATATTTCAACGAAATTGAGGCAAGACTATGAGGTATGAATTTTAAGATGTTGATAAAAAGTACAGAAATAAGGGAGGAGGACCTCAGACAGAGAAAGAAAAATTTAGAAACAGAGGAAGGTAGTTGTCTGATGGAAACTTGGAAAAGAAGAGGTGAATCAGAAAAAAGGCCAGTCACAGAAACCAGGGAAGGAAAATATTTCAGCAAAGAGGAAAACAGACAGCAGTGCTGGAAGAGACTGGCAGGTAAAGGAGGATGAGGATGGAGTTTTGCTAGGAGAAGGTTATTGCAAAAACACAATTTCATTGTAGTGCAGGGGGAAGAAGATTGATTTGAAAAGATTCTTGAACTAAAATTAGTACAGAAAAAATTGCTGGCAAACATGTGAGCTCAGAGGTGGGAGGGGAAGGAATACAGTAATAAGTGAGTGAGGTGGCAGGGTTGAGATGGATCTGCTTTTTAAATAGAACTAACCAAGTCACTGTGCCAAAGGGACTGAAAACATAAATAGGTGAGAGAAGTTATGATGGAGATCAGGGGACTGAATGGATAGGAGACAGGTATGAAGAGCTGAAAAGAGATGAGAAACTTGTGTGGTATAAGAAGAGAGTTTACAGGAGAGGAATGGGAAAGGAAATAAATAGGCTGGGCTGGTGGAGAAAGATCACAGGGTATTTCATCAGTTTTCCTTAAAAACCCATGTACTAGGCCAAAACCACATTTTCTCCCCATTTTTTTTGGCAAATGTTAGTTCATTTATACACTTACATGAAGATTCTTCAAGTTCTTGAAATCTCCTTCTTTAATTTCAGTGATTTTGTTGTTTTGTAAGTCCAGCAGAGTTGTGTCGGGAGGAAGGTCTTTTGGCACTTTTTCCAGACCTAGGGACAGTGAAAAGAATAAACAATTGACTTTGAAAGAAACTTTAAATAGGGGTCAGTACTTTTCTTAGCAGCACTTACCTTTCAGTAAACACCATTTCTAGAACTCATTTCCTGAAGAAGTTTATGAAGACTTATCTGAAAATATTTCTGTCTCCAGCCAGTCAAAGGGAGTTTTATTTTGCTATGTCAAATCAAAATTTATTTATTCACATTTCCACTATGCCCTTTTCTGAGCATATATCTGAGTTTTAGCTTGATGCAAAGGATTGAGTTTGGGAAAATTATTTCTAACACGTTTAATTCCACTGAATTGTGTGAATAAAAATTGCTTTCAGAAAGAGGTATGGTATTTATTAATTTCACTGTGTGTTAGCTTTTGTGGACAGAGAACATTTCCTGCTATTTAAAAGGTAGTAGGCTTTTTTGAAAGTACGATAGTTAATTATAATCATTTCCAGAAAAAATACTGTTTGTTTGACAGTAACTGAATAACTTGCAGTAAAGTCCACCTTAAAAAAAACCCCAATCCACCTCCCCCCTTTTCTTTCATGTGAAACTATGTCCAAGTTTTCTGGAGAACAAATCTCTCGGTTTCACTACAACTGCCAAAAGAACATCAGACAGTTTAAATTAAAGACTCTCTTTGGGACTATTTTCTGAATAGCTGATATGTAAGTCCGATGAAGTCATGGAAATGAAATTATTTAGTGTTAAATAACACTTGCTTTACCCAGCTTTCCTTTCATACTGTGACTTGGAATAGAGAAAATCTTTTATAGTCATTCTGATTTACCACAAAATTAAAATGTTCTTTCCTAACTAGTCTTTTTTTTTTTTTTTTTTTTTTAACAGAATGTGAAATGCTAAATGAATGGTTGGTAGGAAAAATTTATAGACACTAATAAAGTCTCTATATGGGCATCTAACAGAAGTGGACTTCTCTGGATAGAACAGTCTTTTTACCAGTAAAGTTTTTAACAAATATTTATGAAGCTATATTTGAACTCTCCTGGGAAAGATCTCTGCAACTATGGAAAGTGTCTCCCTAGTATGATGGCGGACTTCATGATCTTGTTCTCAGATGAAAGAAATATACCTAAATATATTATCTTTTTAAACCCATATATTTTAATCTCAAGCATGGCATTGCAAACACAGTGAGATATGCTTGCCCAGAGATAAGATATGCTTTGCCCACAAAGGTTGTGGAGTCTCCATCTTTGGAGATATTCAGAAGTTGACAGGAGACAGCCTTAAGCAACCTGATCTAGCTGACCTTGCTTTAGCAGGGGAGTGGACTAGACAATCTCAAGAGGTGACCGCCAAACTCAGCAATTCTGTGATTCTGTGATGTTTAATGTTCATCACAAATTTAAGTGTTTTCACACCTGGTATACAGGTTTCTTTGTCAAAATCCAATGTTAAGCAAAATCCCTTCTCTTTCCATCCTTTTTAGAAGATATATATATGTATGTAGAGTAAAAAAATGGTTGGCTCTTATTTGGAAAGATTACGGCAAACCATGAAAAGAAGTATATGTTTGGTAAATGTTCTATAGTTACTACTATAAAACTTCACCATAAACTCTAGAGAGGCCACAGTGATGTCTACTGGAGCTTTTTATTACAATTAGTGGTGCACTAAGAATTCATTATAGATTTGGCCATATTCTTAAAAATATCTGCATGCAGGTGACGCCTCCAATTCATCTTTAGGTGCCTAGTCTGAATCTTCCAAAATGTCGAGCATCTCACAGATCCCACTGGTGTCTGCCCACTGGTGTCTGTTACTGCTGTTCAGTGCTTAGCAAATTCTGGAAACAAGATTGCTTTTTTAGTTATCTATTTATGGGTGCAAGAGACCTAAACTTTTAAGAAGTGTTTGCTTCTTTTAATCTTACTTTTGAAGTGAAAATAGTAGTCTGTATAGAACATATTTGTCGTCCTACCATTACAAAAGTCTGGTTTTTGAATTTAAAAAACATCCTAGACACTCTTTCAAATTTATTTTCCCACCCATAAGTTCTCTAACATTAGCTAAAAAAATATTATAATATTTGCATCTGATATTTATTAAAACTGAGTACCATATAGATTAACCTGGCTGAGTTTTAATCACACCAGCATCCAAATTTTTTAAAAAGTACAATCACCCAGCCTGGGATGAATTAGTAAAAGCTTCTACCGTACATAAAGTGACAAGAGCTCACATCTCATCCTGCTTACCTTACTGATATTCAGTGCATGAATATATGATACAGATTAAGATTCTCCATATTACTAAAATAACTTTTTTTCATTCAGTTGTGGACTTCATTTTTACTAAAGGCAGTTGCAAAACCCTCATTACTTTCAGAAGTGTAGGACTAGAGTTCCAAATATATAAAAATGTGATACCGTATAATTTGTATGTTGGTTGCCTTTGGACAGTTTCTGTCCTCAGTGGACAGGAATGATGTCAGCAACTAAAAATTCTTTCCCAAAAAGCTCTACTTTTTCAAGATCATAATTTTGTTACAAGAAGTTCTTACAGTCTAGGAACTTTTATACCATTTTTCACATATAAATAAAAAAAAAAGTTTAATTATTTGTATTCAAAGTAATATTACTATGTTCTGGTTGTCAGTACATTTATATTAGTAGACTGGTAATTGTAAATAAGTGCTTATGGCAGAAACTAGGGCACATGAGAGCTACACAGCTGTCCTTTATGTGATGCTCCTGGAACATACTTTGTAAGAACACTTGGATTGCCACTGAAAGGGTAATTTGCCAGAGACTAAACTTCTAATTAAATTTCCAACTGTATACTTCAAGCTTCACATGTCAGCCTCTAAAAGCTCAAGTGTTATCCCTGAATAAGGTAGAACTGAAAATTTCTCAGAACAATGAAGTTAAACTTTTAGTGTTTCATATTATAACGATAAGACAAATTTAACAATCAGATATCCATTTGTGAGAAGTGATTTATAAAAGCTTCCTATCTTGTACTAGAAACTAGAAGGACGTACAATACAATAATTAGTTTTGCATGCAAAGAATATAATTGCCATCCCTTAAAGTGTTAAACTTGTTCTGTTACCTCTCATGTATATTCTGTTATGCATTTCCTGAAGCTGCTTTTAAAAATGTTTCAGAAAACAGCTGTAGAAATTATATTTTATTTTTTCCTTGACTTGTCTGAGTTTTGAAGAGCAAAGCATAGAGGAGTACAGGATGCACCGCCAGTGCTGGAGAGACATTGCATTATCGTTAAGCAGTTTAGTATATCCTCCATCTGAAAGCTACATCAACTGGAGCTCTCCAGTGGAGGAAGGGTTTATAAATGGCTGGATCTGGACACTGCCTTGTAAAATCAGCAGCTAAATAATTCAGTACTAAACTGTGTTTTAGGTGTGGCCTGAATCCAAGTGTTTCACCACTTGTCTCATCTACGTTGGCTTCAAGAGCTGTGGTTCAGCTTGCAGGTCCAGGTCTCTATATGGATAGATGTGTCTCCAGATAGATACATGTAGGAGTAGCATTGGTGTTGTGCAAACTAGTCCCTGTGCTGGAGATTCCCTGCCTGGAGGGCAAACCTTCAAAACTTTCTGGTCAGGACAGGTCAATAGACAGCCAGTTCAGATGAATGGGAGAGCCTGAACTAACATGGCAGAATGACAGAATTTGAACTGAATAGAGACAATTGTAATCCCACTAGAAGCTGAAATGGCTCTTGGCTCCTGGGAAAGAATTACTATTTCCCAGGAGGATTTTTTGATCCCTCTGTCTGGGAGACAGAGAAGTTTATAGGGAAACTGTGGGCTGTCCTTACTACTCATTTCTGCATAACTCAAGTGATGCCCATATACTTCTGAAGCCATGTTGTACAGTATGAGTGCATGTCCAGCTATAAATGCCTTCTAGTGAAATTTATCTAATACCAACTGAAAAGGGAACTGGTGCTGGAAAATGTTAATTGAGTCACCTCTCAACCATTTTAAGAACAGTTTACACAATTATTCCAGCTCTTGGCTGTGATTTTTTTATACATTAAAGCTTGCTTCTTAAAAAGTCATATGAAAATCTCTCATAGCAGTCTGACTTTTTATGTGAATAATCAGTGCTACACAGTTTGGTATTCACTTCCCTGAAATATTTCAGCCCTCTAGTTCCTAAGATTAACTTATAACTGATTAAAGATTTAGATTCTTCTGCCTTTCCCACTTAATGTTAAATTGAAAATGCATATGTCTTTATTTATTTTGGTTGAATAAAACTAAGTCAGTTATTATTTATGTTGGTAAATATATTTTAAAGAATTCTACTTATTCACAAATAAGTAGAAATGGTAAAACTCCACCCTTCCAAACACCTTGTTTACACTGAAATTAAAAGCCTAAAGATTCTGGAAATATAAGGGATTTAATAAACCAGTTCATGTATCCTTAGTCATAAAGACCATTTCGACTGGCACTAAAATATTTCTTTGGGAGAAATCATGACTTCCTTATAGAAGCTTAACAGCCATCAGTTCCTGCAGCACAGGTCAGATCTGTATTATTATCTGCAGATTTCTCTAAGTAGAAATTTTCTTCTGTTCTACATTATCAACCTGTAGCACTCAACTACTCCCACCAGTGTACCTGTATGTGTGTAAAAAAATGCATGCATATGAAAACATATAAAGAACAGAATATGCCATAGAACTACAAAATGGAAAAAAAAAAAGTGTGTAAGTAAGCTTGAAATATTTCCTTTTGTTAGTCAGGATTAGCTGAACTCTTATTATCCCTGGCAGAAATTTTCCTAACTTTTTCTTACACTAGTCGCTACACCACAGATTTTTGGAAGAACAAACACAATCAAAGTGTATTCATCAAAATCCAGCAGAGCTGGATCATCAACAGATTTCTTTCATGCAGACAACAAGGTCCCATGCTCACTTTTGGAAGCACTGAAAGGCTCATCTACAGTCACCTAGAAGATGTTTGGTGGGGAGAGGTTAACAGGGTCAGGAATCCCTCCTTAGTGGGAGGACGGGGAAAAGGTAACTTTGCAGAAATCCAGTTTGTCTCTGTAGGATCCTATCCATGTGGGGTATAGTTTTTTTCTCATTATTTCTTAAGGAAATTACAGTGTCTGGCTGTTGAGCTGTGATTGCCTCACCTCCTGAAGAGGATAGAAATCTGATGGGTCTGGGGATTTTACGAGACCAGAAATTAGGCAGAGAAAAACCAAGTCTGGTATAATTTAGCTCTTATCCGGCCCCTGTGAGAGCAGCAATCTGTGACTAGCCATCTCCTGTGTAGCACTGCACCAGCCCAACTAGCATATGCTGCCATTTAGCCAGCCAAACAGGTGTAGGAGATGCAGCAAGGATTTGGGAATAGTGGCAGGACTAAGGGAATTTAGGGGTTTTGGTATACAAGACAGGCTTTATTACTTTTGCAGTTGAGGGAATAACCTGCTCAGCTACAGGAGCTGTGATAAAGTGGCCATGGAATTGTTTAAGCCTCAAAAGGAGAAGGGTGGCTTTTGAACCCTCCTCGGTATGAAGGGGTTTCAGTCCACTGCTCCAGTTTCTCAGAAGTGAGAGCCACAAGCTAGTCTGCAACTTGGCATGGAGCCACGCTTCTGCTGAAGCCATACGACTATGCAGAAAAGGAATGCAAGATTTATGGGGCCAGCAAGGGAGACTAAACAAATGGGAGTCTGAGTCTGTAGCCCAGAGATGAGGACACTTCCCTGAGAATTGCGTCCTTGCAACGCTGGGACCACATAGTTAAAATAACAAGTATGTGAACAGTACCAATCATAAACAACTTTAGCAGCGCAACAGAGCTTGTGGTTTGATTTTTTTTGTTTGTTTGTTTGGGGTATTTTCATTTTATTTTTCCTCCACCTACCCATTTTACAACAACCAGGGATGGGGCTTATTCCTCTGGCTAAATCGTCCCTTCCCCAGCTGGAGAGAAGAGGCCAAAAGGCAGGGAGACATCTGAACGCTGTAGCTCAGATACATGTGTTATTACATTGCAACACTCACGATTATTATCGCAGGGGCCATAAAATGGGGCTCTTTTCAAGACTCCTCACAAACAGCTGCTGCCAGCTGAGGAATTTGGGCTGAGCTACGTGTAATTCCCAACCGTGATCATCGGTGGCTGCTCTCCCGGCGGAGGCAGCCTCTCCAGCAGCTGCCTGCGCTGCCTGTGCACGCTGCTGTGTGCTCTCCTGTGCTTCAAGCCCAGCTCTGCCACTTCCCACTGACAGGCAGCACCCCTCCCAGGGGTGAATGCCCTGAGTGGACTCGGGGGTGAATGAGGCGAACAGCAAGCTTACGGGGTCAAGATACTTAGTCACAGAAAATAACAGGACTCAAGGACTGCTTTCTGGAAGGATGGCAAGGAGCTTAACGCAGCTCTGAATGCTTTGACTTAGAAAAGTTCACTGACATTTTCCCAGACTATGTGCTTCAGTATTTACTGGGAATTTATTCTCTATTGTATGGGATTTGCAAATAGGAGGAATTTAATTATTTGCATCCTGCCATACATAAAATAAGAAACAATTGTCTTTCTCTACAGAGAAGTATCCGCAGCCTCCTTCTCTCTCCCATTTGTTTGTTCTCCACCTTCCCTTTGCTTGCTATGAAATCAGCAGTAATAATTTCTTTCTAAGAGATATAAAAAAGCAGTGTCCTTTGGAATGCATGAGACACTTAAAATACATCTTCTTAAAAGTGATTCACAACCATTTTTCAGACTTTTTTTCTGCTCTTCAGTCTATAAGACTCATCTTCCATTAGGATTGATTTTGGACTTATTTTTATCACATTATTATTTTTGTATACCTCTGGCCCTTCCCATAGGAAAGAACAAGAAAACAAACTCCATCCCTCGCTGAGGTGGCTTCTCACAAAGGTAGACCTACTGGTATGTTACTAGCCTGGGTTTTTTTTCAAACATTTACACCATTACTTCCCAGAACAGAGTGAGGAACACAGAAAAACAGAAACAAATGTACACATCATGATCAAATGCATACTTCTCCATTATGACAGTACTAATAATTATAAAGGTCCTAGCAAAGGTTTAAAAATGAATGCATTGCTTTAACTGCTCTTTTCCATATCCACCCACTCTGTGTAGTGAACACATATTTCAAAGTATAACGGATATTGCAAGCTACAGATGTTATGAATTATTCTTCAGTGCTAGTCACATTTTTGGTACAGATAGATTCAGCCTCCTGGCTCCAAAAGCTAATACCTAAGAGTAATGGTATATTCTTGAAACTAACAATCAAGCAACTTCTATTTCTGTGTTCTTTCTAACTGACTTTTAATTTCAAAGGTCTGGAAGGTATATGCCTTCTCAAGAAGCACTGAGGTATTTTAGAAAGGCAGAAAAATATTCTGAAATAATCATGAGACTTCAGGAATTAAGACTTTGAATAAAAAAAAAATAATCAAATACTATGAGTTTTCTCAACTCCTAGAATAGCCAGCTTCACATTTCCCACTGTCATGGTTACAGACATAAAACATCCCATCAGAGAACAGCAACTGTCCTATGTGATTCGTGCAATCTGCCAGCACCATGTGCACAATGGCTTTAGTCAAAGTGGATGCAACACAGATGTACTATCTACGAGTACTCATGAATTAAGGTGAAATATTTATTTCTTATGAGTATTTTACAGTGGTCAGAAGAGAGCATTTCAGTGACTCAGAAAAGTGAGCATTATCTAACAAATTACATTTTGAATGATCTTTTGGAGCAAAATAATTTGATGTTTGCCTGGTTCGCAGTTTAAGCAGCAGGCAACAGATGACAATTTAAAGATAGCTCCCTCAGTCTTTACTTTGGGATTTACCAGAATTAGCACTAACATAATGTAGTAGCCATAAAGAGTCATTTGGGGGTATCTTCTCTGGTTTCAAGTAAACTTACCCCTTCCTGTTCTGACCACATAGTCATTGCACAGCCCTAGTTTTATTACGACCTGAGGGCAGAGATATGTTCCTGGTTATTCTGGGTACTTCTAAACATAACATGGCCACTTTTCATAAATGTTGTAGGATTGTTTTCAACCTACTTCCATGCAAGCAAACAATGGAAGGAGCTGCTGTGCCTGTGTCTGGACATAGTGAATAACATTTAAATAAATGTTGGGAGAGAATTTCTTGACTGAATCTGGGAGTCTGCAGACCTGCTAGTTCCCTCTTTCTACTAGATGATGTTGTATATATACTTGTAACTCTTACCTATTTTTGCTTTGTTGCTTATTTATTTTGTTAGTCATCGAGTGAAAGAATAAAGAGAAAAATTATTTTGCCACCTAACCCTGAAAACAGTAAGATTTTCATTCAATTCTTAAGTTCCTTCTTCCTTTTTCCTTTCCTGAATCTGAAACTTTCTATGCATCTCCTTTTTTAACCACTTCTGTTATAGCTTCCCTTGAAAAAGCAAGATTTTCCCTTTCATGTTCATAATATCCCTTCTTTTCTTTTTTTTTTCTTTTTCCTGGGCTGCTGCTACTACGCGAACTTTATCAGCACTGTTCACCATTCCTTTCCCATTCTTACTTCCCAGAGGTAAAGGGTCAGTACAATCTTCCTAATTTGAAGGTGTGGAAATCAGAGCTGAAGTCCTAATTGAACTTACAGAAAGAAAGAGCTCTACAAGGGGATCTGGACAGGCTGGATCGATGGGCTGAGGTCAGCTGTATGAGATTCAACAAGGCCAAGTGCCAGGTCCTGCACTTGGGTCACAACAACCCCATGCAATGCTACAGGCTTGGGGAAGAGTAGCTGGAAAGCTGCCTGGCCAAAAAGGGGTGTTGGTCGACAGCCGGCTGAACATGAGCCAGCAGTGTGCCCAGGTGGCCAAGAAGGCCAACAGCATCCTGGCCTGTATCAGGAATAGTGTGGCCACCAGGAGCAGGGAGGTGATTGTGCCCCTGTACTTGGCACTAGTGAGGCCACATCTTGAATACTGTGCCCAGTTTTGGGCCCCTCAGTACAAGAAGGACATTGAGGTGCTGGAGCGTGTCCAGAGAAGGGCAACGAAGCTGGTGAAGGGTCTGGAGAACAAGTCTTATGAGGAGTGGCTGAGGGAACTGGGATTGTTTAGTCTGGAGAAGAGGAGGCTGAGGGGAGACCCTTGTCGCTCTCTACAACTACCTGAGAGGAGGTTGTAGTGAGGTGGGTGTTGGTCTCTTCTCCCTTGTAGTTAGTGATAGGACAAGAGGAAATTGCCTCAGGCCGCGCCAGGGGAGGTTTAGATTGAATATTAGGAAAAATTTCTTTATCGTCAAGCATTGGAACCAGCTGCCCAGAGAGGTGGTGGAGTCCCCATCCCTGGAGGTGTTCAAAAAACGGGTAGACATGGCACTTTGCGACATGGTTTAGTAGGCATGATGGTGTTGTGTTGACGGTTGGACTAGATGATCTTAGAGGTCTTTTACAACCTTAATGACTCTTCTAATTTTACTTTCATTAAAAAATAATCCAGCCACTAAGCCAGGAAACATGACATTATTTATTACTCTACCCTTAATGGGTTTAGTCGTGGACTTGGTAGTGTTAGGCTAATGGTTGGACTTGATGATCTTAAAGGTCTTTTCCAAACTAAATGATTCTATGATTCTATAAATGGCATCAGAGCTGAATCATAGCTTTTTAGTCCCGTTTGGCTAACTCACTTATGCCATTGCTTCTACACCTTTTAGGTAGAGATGTTCAGCAAAGAGCTTTATTATTGCACCACTACAAAAACTCTTCTTCCATGCTACCCTAAAATATGAATTGATTGAGAGCCTGTTTATTTTCTGAGGCCCACACTGGAGCGTAGAAGGGAAAGCATGCACTCCAACATAGAAACTGAGGTCGTCCTAGGCTTTCACATTTTAGGTGGTGCAGAAGGTGCAGACATGAACTGGTTCTGTGATGACCTATTGCACATTTCTATTTTGCTAATGATGTATTATAGAACCAGACTGTAGCCCCATTTACACTTGCAGATGTTTTAAATGCTGTAGCATTTCTATAAGTAATCTGTTGATTTGTTGTTTTGCCATTAAATCCCTAAGGTTGCCATGAAATAAGGTGGGCAGAAAAGGTTTCTTGTTTTCACCGCTTTTTTAAATATGAGTATTTATTACATTCCTTTTCTTATTGAAATTAAAGCTGCAAGCATCCTCTCCTTAACAGATTTTTGTAGCGACTCAAAGCACTGCAAATAGATCCCAGGAAACAAAAACAAAGCTCGTATGGGATGCTCTCCTGGGTGCCCTCTCACTTAAGAGCATGCATGCAGAGAGCACACAAATTCGTTAAATACTGCTTTTCGCCTTTTTCATTCCCTATTGACTGCCTAAGAAGTTTGCAGTAGAGTTGCCTATATAGCAAATGTAACCCTGCTAACAGCAGGATCATTTGTACAGAGCTGTTCAAGTCCCCTAATTGGTCCCATAAGTTGAAAAATACAACTCAACCCCCCCACCCCTCCAAAAAAACTCCATGCAGGCATGGCCCTTGGTCTTAAGGTCCCTTTGTACCTGTGTTCATTGTTTCCATCTCTTTCCTTGCAGCAAAACTAATAAGCAAGTTCTACTCCATCTATCTATTTTGCTTTCAGAGTGTAAAGGACAATAATGCTCTGGGTCAATGAGCCCTTAAATATAATACAACCGAAGAGACCTAGAATTCCAGCGTTTGTCAATATTGTTTGTCAGGACAGGTATGTAAATCAGGGGAAACAAGTTTTTAAAAAATTGCAATGTATTCTGAAGGATATAGTCTTAGATTTGAACTTTAGGAAAAGATAAAAGTATATTCAGAAAAATACTCTTTTTTTCTGTAACTGGATTATCTTGTTTTGGCCCACTTCCTTTTAATCACATGACAGATCCAGGACAGGGGTAAACCAAATACAGACCAGTGAGTCCAAAGTTGATAAGGAGGAGACACTCTCAAATCCAGGTTAGAGAGAGGTGTTTTGAAAATCTGTTTAAAACTAGAATCTTTTCTAAATACCATGGTAACTGGACTCTGCGAGCAGAGTTTTCCTGAGTAGCTGGAGGCTGGTATTGGCAGTTCCTTGCTGTTATCATTGGTGGCTTCACATGGGACCCAAATTCCTAGGTCTCCTCCCTGTTGGCAGTGGGTTCTCTGTAAACATTGGGAAGGAGCCTTTGGACTATTTAGCTCTTCCTAACACTTGGCTGGGAACCTTTCACAGTTGAATAGCACAGGCTTTATGTTGTGAAAACACGGGTAGCTTTTAAATAATTACATGTCTTACCAACTAATACATCTTATAAAGGTGTTAACAACATGATACACATACTATAGATGTCCATAACACTAATAGGTGTCAGCAGTGATTATTTAGTATGTTTTAAGCACTGTAATCACCTGCTAAGGTTTATAATAATTGACCCACATTTTACTAGCTATCTATTAGCTATTATTTGTGCATTGGGACATTTTAGAAATGAACCCTTGTCAGAGTGCAAACCAGAAAACAGTCCTTTCTTGTATCACTTGGACTTGGCAGTCAGGATTTCCACTCCTGCCACTAGGTTTTCTTAAATGGCATTTCCTAGTCTGAAGCAAGCAAGCAAATTAAAAAAAAAAAAAAAAAAAGAAAACACACAGAGTTGGTAACTGTTACCTTGGAGTAAGCAGCTAATAAAGAAGGGATGTATTTAGAGTGGATTAATTTTCACCTAGAATCATATTTATCAACTGGAACTGGAACATCAGCAATATAGGTTGTGACGCAACAAGGCCTGTCTTTGACTGTTACACTGGCAAACCTAATGACTTCTTGTTAATATACAGCAGTCTACATGCAGGCCAATGTATTTTTTCTTGACGCTCTTTTCAAGAGTGTTTTCTAATTATTGGTTTCTTGACTTAATAATTTTTCAGGATGTACTGAGTACAGGGCTTTAATTCATGCTTTCTTTAACTTCCAAGGCATCGCAAAAAATTTTATCTAAGCAGAATATATACAAAAATTTTAATAATCCACGGAAAATTTATTACAGAATAATGCTGGTAACCCAAGCTTATTTTTTCCATGCTTTAATTTTATCACACATAACTTCATTAATCTGAAAGTAAGTTGTATAGCCTCGAGTGGTCACTGAGGCCCTGTGTTGGCAGTTTAATTCTCCAAGAGTGGTGTATCCTTTCTGTCACTGACATCCACCTTAGACAGGATGAACCGCCCCATGGGCAGCTGCCTAACTCTCCCCATGACTGTGAAAGAAGCCCAGATGACTCTTAGATACCTAATATCTCCTGAGATCACTCCTATATTACAGGTAATACCTGTAATACTTCATATAGATCCTCCAGTCTGATCTCCAACATGTTAGAGTATTACAAATCACCCAGTTAGCACATGGAAAGCCCAATGACTTGTGTTTGATGACAGCGTAAGTTATGTTTGACTAAAGAATGTTGTCCAAAAAGACATATTGTCTTCAGTTTTAAGGCCACGGTATTGTGATGCAGAGGCTACTCTCAGTATAAATGACAATATACTTTCCCAGATTTCATGGTTCTATTTTTATTGATAATATTTTTGTTAAATGATCCAGTTCCATGAAGTCAGGGGATTTCATGACAGTGTCAGCTTCTATTAAACATAAAAGGAATAAGTCTCCAGTCCTTATTGTTAGAAGGAAAAATGCATAAAACATGCAATAACTTGTCCTAAAGGTTCAGCAATTACAATATAAATTAACAAAAACTTTTTGATTTATTCATTTATTTTTTATTTATTATATTTGTTAATGTCTGGCCACTTAAGGATCCATGCTTTTTCTTATTATGTCTTTAGAAACCTGTAAGATTTTGAGCTAAACATTTAGCTTGGAAAATGATGTTTTGAAAGGTTGGTAAAAATTCAAATAATGGCATGGATTCTAAAGATAACTACACAATAGTGAGTAATCCAATCTGTTTTCCTGACTCATAAAATGACTGAGACTGATCACTAATGAGGTATATATTATTTTTCTTTAAAAAGATTTTATGTTGACAAGAGAAGCTCAAATCAAGGTATATCCCAAAGGAGGTAATTTCCTTTATAATGAGAGACGAGGTTCCCAAATGGAGCCATGATCGGAAAATAGGTGTTCAGATGTTCCTGGAAGATTTTATACAATGAGATAAATCATCTTTTGTCAATAAATAAATTAGCTGTTGCCACTTTGCCATGGTTCAGGTGTTGAAGAGCCATCAGTCAATACAGTTTAGACACTGTATGTGTTCAGATAAACTGCCTCATGTTACCAGATCCCTGGAACAATGCTTTACATATCTGTGAGCTTTTCACCCACTGATCTCAAAGTGCTTTTCAAACACACACTGCAACACCCATGCTGAGCTTTAATATACCCTTCTTTACTTTACAGCTGGAGAAACCCTGCATTTCTAGGCTGTGAGTAAAATTGCAATTTAAGCTGTAACACTGCTTGAACTTTGATTACTGACATCCATCTCTCACACACCTTTTGGAGACCACAAAACCTCCATGGATGATCATAGCAAGAGGGCTGGAGGGACTCCCCTACATCCTGTGAAGTCTCCAAGGAAGGCGATCTCATTGCAACCTGCAGAACACGGACACTGCTCACTTCATAAGGGGCTGCCAAACTTATCTAAAGGTGAAATAAAGCTCTGACCACCACCTCTGAACACACTTACGGCGCATTCTGCATCCACTGCAGGGCTGAGTAATCACACATGCATCCTCCTACCTACCAAGGCACTCTGGGAGGAACCTTTTCTTGAGACTCTCTTTGGGAGGATGACACTTTAAATGGAACACTTAATCCTAGGGCTTTTACAAGGCATATTTGCCTGGCCAACTGACCACACATCTTCCATGTATTTATTATTTTAATACATGAAGAGCTGCCTCTGACCAGCTATATCAGCTACTCCCCACCTGTAGTGTGTGCTAATAAGGAAGATGTTTGTGATTTCTATGGGAAGTCTGGCTATAGCATACTAATGCCTTATACTGAGACATGATTAAAAAGTGAACCTGTGGCTCCCTTTTAGCAACCGGAAGCAGATTCAGAAAAGGCAGCACTTTTATGAAGATAGCACAGTGGCCTTCCTTGATGAGATCCTTGAACCTGTTGCACAAAGGTAATACATCTCATATAAGGTAGGCACATGGGGGTCTGCTCTTGATCTGTCAGTAACCGCAGCTCAGAGAGAATTCTTCTTTGGGGTGTGAGAAAACGGCAGTCTCCTTCCTGCTAACTCAGCTCTTGGCTCGGAGGCAAAATAAATTAATTCAGAGGTATGTGCTTAGGAAGATGTGACTGAAGCTTAAAAGTACAGGAATGCAAAAATTCAGCTGACAAGAGTGTAATTGGACCACTGGGCATTTTTTCCCACTGTTTTTATTGAATTTGGTATTATTGTTGTTGTTGTTATTATTATTAGTATTATTATTATTATTATTCCCATCCACTGCTCATGAGACAAGGGGCAAACCTGATCTCTGGACCCTGGATGTGATAGTTCTCCTGTGGTTTATTCACATAACTCTGTGTCAGATAGTTGGCTTTTTCCTGATGAAGCAAGAGTTTACAAATGGCGAATGCCCCTTTGGGCACAGAAAGAAGCATGCTGAGGGAGAGGAGGCCTCTCCATAAGTAGCCCATGTTAGGGTCCTCCAGCTGCCTTGCTCTGACATGCTTTCTGCACCCAGTGGCTTGTGGCTGCAAAGAGCCCTCCTTCCATGCCAGAGAGAGAGTGGAAGAAAGGATCCTGATCCAGATTTCAAGTTTCCTTTGTGGGACTTAATTTAGTAAGCTCTTAATATATCTCTGGGAGGAGTCTTGTTATTGCCTGCAGTTTTTCTTCAATTAGTGCCCATGGGACTAGATGACTAAATTTGATAATTTTGGGGGAGGGAGGTAGCTAATTTGGTTGGGTTGGAAACACCCAGAGCTGAAGGGAGGGGCGGGCCAGGAGCGGTGGTTAGCAGGGAGGTAGAACTGTCATTGCTGGTTTCATGGCTCCCGTGTGCACATTGCCTTCCTGATCGCTGCACCCCAAGCAGCCTTCATCCCACAGACCAGGAGCATGCTAGGTCATCCTGGCAGGACATCCACACTTTGCCACAAAATTCTGAGCTCTTGGGGCCAGCTCCTGGCTTTCCTCAAGTCAGTAGGTAAATCTGACCTTGCATGAGTCTGAGTCACACAGAAACAGATTCAAGGCCGGAAGAGAGGAGAGCAGAGGGCAGATTTGCCTGCAAGCAGGCAGCACACAGCTGTCCTGTCCCTACTCGCAGGGGCAGCCATCAGATCAGCACCCTGGTGACCCTCCCACTTGGGCCACAACCCATCAGGGGCTGTTGTAGCCACGTGTGACAAGGATGGATGAAACTTAATGCCAAGGCTGAGGAGCTCTGAATGATTATTACTTCCTTGAGCTCTGCCAGGGAAACATTTATTTTTCAGAGCTGCATATTTTAAGCCCAGGGAGATCTCTCTCTCTTCTTCCTTCATGCCCAGAGGCTGGATGTTATCAGCCAAGCTGCTTCAAAAGCACAATCTTTTCATTGCAGTATCTGCAGCATGTGGGTCAAAATATATCTCTTTCTTATCACCTCTCTCAAAATTATCTGGGAAACACGGACCTGGGGCCTTACTTGCTGTATTTCTGAGTCTCCTTGTCAATATGGGACTCTATTAACCCAGAAGCATCTGTAGGCAGTGGACTGTAGTGCAACCCTTCGGAAGCCATGTGTGTGTGAAGGAGAACATGGGAGCAAGTACAGCAACAAAGGGTTCCTGTGTGAATATCTCTACTTTTTTACCAAGTGAAAGCTCCTTACATTTTGCAGAATTGAAGCAGACTGCGGACAAGTTCCCAAAATAACTTAAATTCCATCAGCATGAACCAGTGTAACAATAAAACCTAAGACCTTCATGGCATGTGGGGCAACCTCCTCCCCACTCCCCATCCTATGTTTGCTACTATCTGGCACCTAAATGGTAAAAAAAGAATATCTTTCAACAGGGACAGTACTGTGAATGCTTTATGAATGCATGGCTAGGTTTATCCATGCTCATTTGTGCAACTTAGCTTGCATTGTTCACTGGGTCTTTGCCAGACATATCTGTTGTGTAATTATGTGGCTTGCTTTAATAAATTCACAGAAGTTTCTAGGGATGTAATTAGTGTTTCCCCCTCCTTTCTGTAATTCTATGACACCCACCACAATGAGACCCAGGTCCTAATTGGTAGATTTGTGCCATGATTTACAGTAATTATTAAAGCCAATGCTATAACATAGGAAAATAGAAACACCCAGCTATACATTTAAACAGCTGAGAGAAAACTTAAAAAAAACCCCAAACCTCTATAAAATCATAAGAGAAGTTATTTTTCCACTGAATAAATTGCCTAATTTCCTTGTGAGCAAAACCAACTTTAATTGATTTTCTGTATTGCACACTGGCTTAGACTGAATAATACTGGCTTAAACCAAGAGCAGTCTCACTGAAGTCAACTTCATTACTTGAGATTTCTGCATGGGAAAGTCAAATACAGTGATGGCAGGCATGGCTTCACATCCTGCCAGTCTGACTGTGCAGACAAGCCCTCGTATGTGAGGGAGTAAGGGGAGTTTGTGAGAAAGGTTCTCATGGTTTCAGCTTGAACAGTGTCTAAGAAAGATATTTAATAAGGAACTCCAAAATGTGTTCATTGTTTTGGAGTGTTTCCAAGCTCTTTCCTCCAAAGACCTGGTTCCAGCATATATGATTCAGGGTTGGTTATTCCATGCTCATGTATTCCAATGGAAATGAGATGATTTCTATGTTGAGGTACTACATGGTATGATTAAGGGTGTTGGAGTTTGGACTGCGCAATTTAGAACCTTCTAAAATGTTTCCATCCCCACATCTGACCTCACTGAATTTATTTAATATCCATTTGAAGGAATAGCCTTGAAAAGTTATTTTCTCTGCAACAGAAATCTGTGGTCTTTCAAAGAACAAATGAAATGTACATACACAAAATATACATTAAAAAATCAAACATTCTTCTTGGTCATAACAAACGCCCATCTTGTCAGGGCTTTATGGCCTACTTCATATAGTACATTCTAGTTAACAGTAGCTGTAGCATATTTCTTTGACAAAAACCCAGTTACGGAGTGGCAGTGCATAGCAGCCTCACCAACTTAGCTGCAAACCTGTGGCTAGAATGCAAGTATGTACCCTATGGAAATACTTTTGGGCTTACCTAGGTCAGAGCACTGCACCACGCGAAGATGGCACTGGCAGCGGAAGGGGCACACTGGTCCAAATCCAGATATGACGGGATCATCCGTTGGAGGCATATCGGCTGACCCTTCATCCTCCAGCATAAAGTCAAAGAGGCCCTGCTGGTGGAATGGCTTGGCCAAGCATGCTGGCAGCAGTAGGACGAAGAGAAGAGCCAGCCTCATGGCTTAGTTCATCGACTCCGGGCAGAACCTAGGGATGAAAGCAGGAGACTTACAACAAAAGTAGCAGTTTCCCATAGCTGCACAGTTCCTGCTGAAGGAGGTCCAGCATCTCCACCAATTGCATAACTGTTCCTTTCAATAAATGAAAACTGAATTGTGAAAATAGGACAGTTATGTGATAGGAGTCTGGTAACTGCTTGTCAATAGGCTTTTTTTTTAACTGAGCAGTTTAAAGGCAACTGTAAACACATCTGTTTGCATATTTAGAGTAATATTTATTAGGAACAGGCAGTGCTGTCAACTTTGTTATGCAAAACAGTCAAAACAATAAGCTACATTTTCCATGTGCCTGTTTTCTGCCAACGTAACAGTCTATTTGATTTCATTAGCATTTGTTTCATAGCAATGAGTTTGTCCCCTGGGGACGAACCTGAGGTTCCCAAACTCACTCTAATGCAGTATTTCATGTCTTGAGAAATAATTTTTTAAAGTGCCAACTTGCTGTGTGTTTTAAATTATAGCCTAGTAAAACTGACTGAGAAAGAGTAGGATTCTGTGATGGGGAGGAGAGAGAGGGAAAGATCTTTAGTTGTTTAAATGAGCTATACTTCTTTCCCAGTTTAAACAACACAATAAAATGGAATACAATGTTGTGTTATATTGGATATTCTTGGCTTTCTTTCCAAATTTTTGGCTAGGGGATTTTATGATATAAGCAATGTACCCTCAAAATCCTCTGCTTTGCACTGCATAAGCATTTGAATTGATGATGTAGTACTGTCAGCACACTTTCTAATGAGACTTCAGGGCCTCATTCTGCAGACTTTCATGCTCAGGAGCAACTTTACACAAGTATGTATTGCCATAGATACTAACAACGAAAACTGCTTAAATATGTGTTCTCAGGGCCTAGGCCTAAATGCATCTCAACATACTGTACATTGTGCTAACTGTGTTGTTGTGAGCTAAGGAGAAATTACAAAACAGCTGCTTGCAGGTTTTGCATCCAGGCTGTATAGATCAGCTAATTTTCTGAAAATTATTTTCTTTTACTATTTATTTTATATAAGGAAGCTTATTGTTCATAAATCTTCATGGGTCCAAAAACAACACACAAAAAATATGAAGAAACCTGCATAGTTGCCAAGTGACAGAAAAGCAAACTTGTCACTTATTTAGGAACCTTTTCTTAAAATGGGTGGCACAGTCCTGAATACAGATGTTGCTCTTTGTAATGAAAGCAAAAATGTCCACTTGCTTCTTCAGGTCAATAACTTCTGAAATGCCTTGTCTGGGCACTAGCTGGGATTAACTTTTATCTAGCAGAAGTTATCTAACAGTTAGGGGCGTGGTATAGCATTTCTCAGCTCCAAATTGACTAATGGAAAGATAAAAAAACTGGGGGAGAGGTAGAGAAGGAGGACTGTCTCCCTCTTTACATTGACATATGGAACCTACCAGGTAGATGACTAACATGGGCAGCTGATGTTAGGTGAGAGTGGTACACTGAGGCCTCTCTTTCTAGAATACCACATCCAGGTACTCTAACAGGAGTGGTTAGTATAAAAAAAGCTAAATAAATAAAACCCACAGGACTGGAATTAGATACCATCTGTATTGTGCCTGGGTTCAATTTCCTTTATGAATTTCTACCTACAGATGCCAATAATGCAATCCTGCAGAAACCTTTAGGGCTTAGTCTTGAGAAGATGATAAGGTTACCTTATAAAATATGTTAGTGTTTTAAAATCATAGCTTACATTTGTGTCATCTACCTAATGGGAAGATGGGTATCTAACATCTTCCCAAAGATGCCCCAGATTTCAAAGTGACTTCACATGGAGTAAAACACCATTTCTGTTGCCTCTTTAAGAGACATAGCTGGTTTCTTAGTTGGACCTGAAAGCATTTTCTGTCCCTGGAGAAGACATATTGCCTACTGCATGCACTGAGAGGTTTCACAGATCCCAATGTCAACTGGAGGGTCAGAGCATTTCAGCATGTCCTGTTAGCCCAACTCAGTGCTGTGCAAACTCGTGCCATGTAGCAGGGGCCGGCTGTGTCCCTGTGTGGGCCATCCTCCTGCACTCCCTCCTGCACTGGCCCCCCACCAACACTGGGGCTGTGTCCCTTCCCCAGCAACACCCCCATGATGCACGCAGAGTACACACGGACAAGTAAGGATGTCACAGCAAGGTGGTGTTAATATGTGGTGGTGAGTTCTTACCATGGTTTAATCTAAAACAAGATTTTTGAAATAATCATTATTATGTACAAATTACTGTCAAATAACAATGCAATTTATTAATAGTCTGAAACAGGAAGGCAAACTTGCTAAATCATCACCATTCATCGTAATAAGCTACCTGGTGAAAATGATCAATAAAACATTACCCCAGTATAAATTACTTTTCAGAATGTATATTAACATCAATAAACACTGGGAATGCTGCACACCAACCCTGGCATGGCACTGGCAGTCAGTACTTTTTAAAGAGCTTCCCCAGCTCCTTTTTATGTATATGTGTATTTTTTAAATATTTTGAAATATTTAAAACTGCTTGTATTCCCCCCCAGGGTCACTGCTGAAGCACAATCTGTTCCAAGAATGCACAATCAGGGTCTTATCCTGGGGTTAAATTACTACCCCTCAAAGAAACCCCAAAACAATGCAAAGGCACTTTGGAAATGTCTTTACACTTTACTTCTTGTTCACATTAATACTGATGACTTCAATTATCTCAGTTAAACCTTGCAGTAGGCCTTTTCCCTCGGTCCCTGTCTTGTCAAAACTATAATAAAATCAGTAAGAGCTGTGTATAAAGGAAAACTGTAGGACAACAAAGGATATCAAGGGTCTAATCTGAGAACACAGCAGAGAAAATAGCAGACACAAGCTACATATTAATCAGTAAATAGCAATAAACATGTGTCTACATATCTTTATTCGTATACGTATTCGTACTGCAGGCACATGTATCTGTTCCTATTGTTTGCATGTGTAAATGAACATAAACGTTTAGAGAAAAAATATACAAAACTGTACTAGTAAGAAATGTTTATATTTCACTTAAAAAAAAAAGGGGGAAAAAAATCTGCATTCTTAAAGGTCTGTGACACAATATTTATGTCTGCAGGACATAACTGTTTAAATTTGCTTTAATTATGTGTTTACAATGAGGAAGACTTTTCCACAAACAGAGGAAACTATACCATAGACTTGGCCACATTTCAGTTTAAAATACCACTGGAAATATGCTTCATCAGTTCACGTCACCACTGTATTGGTGGTCTTCTTGTCAGTTTACCTTAATATTAAGTTTTAAATATTAGTTTCCCTACTGTTAGAAATCTCTCAAAATGCCACAAAATTCAAGTTAAGCAAATGTGCAGTTTTCAAAAAAATCCACTACGTTATATGTTTTACCCATTTTGTGTAATAAAGTCTAGATGTGCAAACACAGGAGTTGGAAGTTTTAAAGAGATTAAAACACTGTTAACAGGAGTTTCAACTCCAGGAATTTTCTTTTCTACTATTTCATTCATAGGAACCTTCTTTAAATGTGAGTCCGTTGTTTGTACACTGTAACATAGCACTTTCTAACATTACAAAGGCATACAGTGAGCCCGGTTAACTACTACTCATTTTTTTTCTCTGAAATTGAAATTAGATTCATTAAGGTTTGGAATATATATGAAGAAATCCGAATGAAAAAGAAATCACAGCGTGCAGTTTAGAACAGAAATGTAAGAACTCAGGTAGTTTTTACACTCACTATATCACCGATTCTAAACACTGGATTGCAAACAGAGAATATACTGCTGCAAAAGTTTACAGTAAGGAAAAAGAAAGGACTATAGCAGTGCTTATACAAATCAAAACAAGAGACAGAACAGTCAAATAAACAGTAGGAAATCTGCACAGTCCTTGAGAATGCATTCTCATGTTCCCAAGAAACAAAAGTGCTGGATACAAAACTTAACATTGCTAAACATTTCTTAGGATTTTTTCCTCGCTTCTTTTAAAATTCAGCTAGTTCTTGCTGTAGACTTGCCTGAAGTTTTATTAGTGCAGCATAGTTCAGGAGAATTACTGAAAACCGTACCTTTTAATCCAGGGATTTGCAACAGGAGCTCTCAAAGCTGAGATGTAATTAAACTAAATATTCAACCCAGGCAAAAGGCTTTGCAGGTGTGGAAAGGAGGAGGGGGTAAGTTCAGCTCAGTGACTGTCACTTGGTGGAAAACCCTCCTGCTTCTATTCCATAGCACAGTTAAAAAATAAGGTTTCTCTCAATGAACACAATCCAGGCTGACACCCACATTAGATCATATGGTAATGATATGTCTTCTGTATTGTAGCCAGAAACTTTATCAGCTCTTTTGCTTTCTTTTCCTCCTTTTTCTTTTTCATTTGCTTTATTTCTTTTTCATCTGTTTAGAATCCCAAACTACTTGTAGACTATAAAACAGATGCTTAGCTGTAATTCATCTTATTTTATTTATGTCCCTACAACATATATTTAGGAAAGTTTTCTTGGTTTTAACTATGGGCTTTTTTCTGACTCATTACTGAGAAAAATGTTTGGCTGTTCCTCTTGTTTATAGAATTTGTAATTCAAGGAAATGATATAAAATTAATCTTGGAGTTAGTCAAAATGGAGATTAATATCAGAAAAAAAGGGGTAGCTTTAGGTGAAACTATTTAAACAGATATCAACCTGCCTTTGCTTATGCTATAATCATTGTCAAACCAAGTAGTATATAGCGTAATATACTATTATCCTGTCTAATAATAGAGTTTTTATGTATTTTTTCAAACTACAGCATGTTTTTGATATATATGAAAATCATGTTTTCATTAGTAGAACGATTCTAACATTTGTGGTTAGAACTGCTTTATATAAACTTTTCTTTTTTTACTGCTTTCTCACCAGGACAGCAAAGCAGAGGGGAAATTAGCTTTAACTGGGTTTTGGGGGAGGGTTTTTTGGGTTTTTTTGGTTTTTTTAAGAGACAGTGGAGATTTGTTAAAGCATGAAAGGAAAAATGTATCTGACTCATTGTTCAGATTTATATTTTAGTAATTTCTGTTTTGATGCAAATGTCAGTGGAAGCCAAAATGCAGTTTCTCTACTCCTGCACAATTTTATAAGTCTAGCAAACTGAAAGGAGAGCAAATACAATAATTATTATTTATTTAGTAATCCAAACACATTGTGAACATGTGTAGCTTCCCTGTGCTGTTAGCTGTCCTATCTAAATACTGGAGGCTTGTGTCTCTGTGTTTTGACTTGTATCCTTTTATTTCTGCCCCTAGGCTAAGACCAGGTGCAAATCTGAAATTAAGGCCCGTAAAATGTGAAATGATGTTTAAAAGAAGTCTGAATTTTTAGAAACACAATAAACTCTTGAAATTTTAGCTGTTCTCTTCATTTAATTTCAAGAAAAGCCATTAAAGCAGCTCTTATAGTTGTTCTCCTTTGGTGAAAGAAAACATGGTAGAATAATTGATTCATACTTTTGGTCAGTGTAGCACAAAGGTGTAATCAGAAATCTTACATTACAGCTTCTATAAATAGTTCACTCTAAAATTTAAGGATTGTTTATTCACCCCTAGTCCTTGAGTTAACTTCTTTCCCCTGCCTCTCCACTGGATTCAAGACTGCTAATGATTTTTGTTGTGATATTTTTCTACATATGATTAGTGGTGTTCCAAGCTTTCATGCTTACAACAAAGCCTTATCTTTGTCCAGAAGTGTCGCCATGAGGCTTGCTGAAATCTTGGCTGCATCTTAGTAATGTCAGTTATTTGAACCTTGGTCACCAGCTGCATCTGGTGTTAAAAACATTTCAAAGCATGATTTTGATGAGGAACAGGTCAGGGTAAACTTGTTGTCAGTTTGCTTCACAAAACCCATTCATATCCTTTCCCAGTAAAAGCATAATATGTTTGTTCTGATATCTGTTATGGGATTGAAAGGTGTTATAATTTAATATCCTAGTCATCTCTTTGGAGGCACAGGAGGGGATGCACAGCCACCTGTCCTTCTTTTTTGTCTTAGGCATTAAGGAGAGTCAAACAAAAACATGAAGATCGAGGTGGGAATGGGTGGAGCACAGGGTGCCTGCCAGGTAGACTGGGGGTTCACAGTCTGCCTGCAGAGGAACTGCTGCCCACAGAGGGGGAATTTTCCTATTTTTTCTGTAATAAAGTCCATGCCAAGAAGCTCAGAAGGGAAAAGATGTTACCACCTTTAGGAATTATGAAAACACTTATGCTGCCTGTCGATACCCAGAGGTAGAAGGAGTATATGTTAGGCATCCAAGCCCTCCTGCAATGTAAGGTGGAGTATGTGGAGGACTGAGCAACGGAATGGGAGAGGACTTACGACATTGAATATTGGTGCAGGACCCTATTAATTGGTTTGAGTCATTTGTGTGCTTTTATGAGAATGCTGGATCCTTTCTGATACAAGTATTCCACTCTGCCCCCTGCTATGTCGCTCAGAAGATACACAATTTTTTTTAAAAAAACAACCCAACAACAATATTAAGTCATTATGTGATTTTAAGGTCCATGACCATACACAGGGCCTAGCATCGATAAGCTCTCTCCTTCCCAGTCTGACCTGCCTTGACTACAGCTTAGTCAATATAAAAAAATCATGATTAGAACAGTCTTGGTTTCTATATGATTTTATTACTCCAATTTAACAACTTATAGGGCTACATGCCGCTCCAAATACTGATTCCCAGAAAGTTACAGGCAACTGCATGTTAATGTTATTTATATAACAGTCTTTTTATTAAATTTTGATGGATAGCATCTGCTTCATTTGCTCACAGCTTATTTTGTGGACCTTTCAAAGGGCAGTGGTGGGAGAGAAGACAGGAAGCCTGCCTGCCTTCTGTTGACTGCTCTGCCTATGTCCAGTGGAAGTTTCTGCAGGAAGGAGGTGAGCATTTGTCCTGTAAGGAGCAAACATACCCTGAGGGAAGAGCTCCTGGAGCGTGGGGCTGGGCTGGGAGAGAGGCACATCCAGCAGACGCCCAGCACTGCCAGCACAGGTTGTAGGCTCCTCAGAAGAACAGGGAGCTGACATAATCTGCCCCTGGAGGTGGAAAGAAATGCTTTTTTATAGGAAGCCTGGGCAAAAAAGGGTAGCATTTATTGCAATCCAGAATGTTACTGGAATAAAACCAAAGCAGGAGAACGTGATCTGCCCTGCAGGAATATGGTGGCCCAGAGATTCAGGTTCTTCCTCATTCTAAGTTTCCCTTACAGAAAAAGGCACTTTCTTGGGCTGCCTTCTAAAAGATCCCAGCTTTGATGATCAAAGACTGGTTAGTGTTGTTGTGGTTGTTGTGGTAAGGAAGAGGGGCAGGCAAAGCTGCCTCAAAGACCTCATGAACCAGCTACCTAAGTGCCAATCCCCATCAGGAAGGGATGAAACCAGATCCCCTGTTTGGCTGCCTCTCGGAGGCCCTCTCCACCTCCTCTATCTTTACATCGCATGCCTGGGCTTTACTAGGTCCCTAGCATGGCATCCTCTACGTTCTCTACTATACTATTGCCTGTCTCCCCTCTCCTTTCTACACTATGCATAATTTCTTCCAACCACCTGTAGTAAACTGTTCCTTACCATAGCAATGGAGTTCCTCTACTAAAAATGCAAGTAAATATTGACCCAAGCTTAGTAAACATTGATCCAGGTAAATATTGACGCAGGCACAGCCTGACAAAGTAGCTAAAGAGACAGAAATGTAATTTCTGGATATTCTGAGTATCAGTTTCCTTCAGTGCTCTGTGACCTCAGAAATGATAGTCCTGAACTTCTTGACATTTCTACAGATCAAAAGGACCAGTGTATCAGATTTTGTATGTGTGCTACCAGTAGCATTATTTTTCTGTGGCTGTGAAAACACTTCTTGTATAACTGCTTGAACAAAATGCAACCAAACTTCAAAAGAGAGAGCCCTCTCTTTGAATAGTCTCTTCTGTCACTGTCTGTCTTCCCTTCTCTCCTTTTCCCACTCTGCGAGAGCATGTACTGTGTACCCTTCATGGTCATCTCCCTGCTCTCTTCTGAAGGGAGTCTGTGGGATCTACAGGTCACTCTAGGAAACAAATTCAAATTGCCCTCAGCTGAAGTATCCAATGCGTGATCATGTCCTTTACTTTGGTCTCTTTTCCTTGGAAAGGCCAATCTGTTCCTGTACTTGACACTGACTTTCCTTTCCTCTGGCATTTGTATTCTCTCCTGAATTAAATTTTTTCCAGGTGTATTCAGCAGCTGCAGGAGCTAACCACATATCAGTGTAGCCTTACTACTCACTATGATTTCAAATGCTCTGAACTTAACTTCCACCCTTGATGAGGAAACCTGTCCTACCTATTCCTCACACTGTTGTTGTGTAGACATACATTTGGAGATCAGTTACCTCTCTCCTGCAAAAATCCAGCAAATAGGTAAAACTAGACTTTGTATGAGTCCTCCCAGCTCCTAGCCATCCTACACACAGAGTGAGAGAAAAGTAAAAGTGATCGTGGAGCAAAGACCCCAGAAGCTCACTTTCATTTTACCTCTTCACCTTTAATTAATGGTGAAGAAAACATATGCAAAAACATTTGCTATCATACACGCTGATATACCTCTGTATTAGTACTCAGGAGCTCCATTTGTTCTGTTTCCAAGATAGACAGCATTACATTTTGTTCCTGCCTGGCTTCTGTGTGAGTGTCAGCAGTCTCCTGCCCTCCAGAAAATCTCTTACATGAAGGAAAGAGTGCGCTGGCAGATGCCCCTTACCAACAGTACCAGGAGGCTACAACTCCCTATGGAATACAGTTTCCCAGGAAAGAGTGTCACTCTGGGAGTGTGGGCCACGAAAGAGAGAGTGAAGACTGGAGAGGAATGAAGATTAGTTTAGGTAAAAGGAGAAGAAATTTCAAGTGAGCAGCTGTTTCATCAGATTTTGGCCTTTCTTTATATTTTGCAGTATCTTGAGTTGTAGTCCAACCATTTTCATGGTTCAGATGAAAAATCCAAACCTTAATTGTCATTTTGATGGCCCTTAGATCATGCTCTGGACAAGCCCCATCATCCCAGCTGGATTACACAATGCCCTAGAAAAGGATGACAGTAATTCATGTAAATGTTGGAACTACACTCCTTGCATGTCCTCTGTTAGTCAGGGGTTATGAACCAGCATTCAAAATGAGACACATCCTGTACAGCTCTGAACAGCCTATTCCCAGATTATGAAAAACATGTGAATAGCCAGGTCATCCTTGACTTCCAATTTAGTCATCACAGAGAGTAAACTTTTTCAGGGGGAGCTAGTAACTGTATTAATGAGGAAAGTTCTGAAAAAAGGACTGGAATAGAAAAAAAGGACCTTTACTGTAGGGTTTGTGTCTGTGCCTCTGTATTAAAATGCTCATTTTTGCATGTTGGCAATCTGCTGAGGAAATAAATAATTTCTAACTTCAGCTAAACATACGAAATGGTGACTTTGAAGATATAAGCAATAACATCACAAAACTTACCAGTTTTGTTTGGATTGTGTGACCTCACTATAGAGAGCAACTGTCGAGAATCTTAAGGTGGATGGTGATGAGTTACATGAGAAGCAACCATGCCTAAACAGCATGTGCCCTGTGGGGTTCAAATGAAAAGGATGTGCTTTTCATAGCTCTTGAACTTTTGAGGTAACTCACTGTATCTTTGTATGTAATAGATGAATTTATGAGCATGCTGGGACACACCCCCAGGAGGCATAAATCATACCATCTTATTGAAATTGCAGTATCCTGTGATTTATGCCATTTCAAAATTTAGCCACTGAATTTCTTGACTCATCTTCATCTATCATAACATACCAGGAACCCAAACCCTTAGAGATCTAAGTCAAGATTTGGAAAAGTGACTAACAGTTTTCCAAAATATCTCTAATAGATATGATTTTCAAAGAGACTTTCAAAGATACTTTCAAAGAGCAGTTTTTGAAAATCAGGTATTGAATAACACACTGGAGGATGGACACAGAAAACAGCCAGGCACCCACACCAACTAATCACTTTTGAAAATCTCAGTATATTGAACTAGTTTGAATCTACCAACTAAGTTTAAGGATGGAGTTATTTTGCCTTACAAGTAAAAAATAAATAGGAATTTTCAAAATGAATGTATCAGCTTTTTATAACAAGATGGAAAACTTGCCTTTGAAGAAGCCACATATATGCTTGCAAGTAAAAATCTATTCAGAGACTGTTCTTCATTTATAAAACCAAAACCACTGCAAATTGGATCTTGAGACTTGGACAGGTTGGAACAGCCATTTATTACGTTGTTAAAGGTCTTTCACTGTGTTCCTGCACCCTGTGTCTCCTCCAAATTTTTTGAATCAGCTCCACAAGAGGAATTACATATCTTTCAGTCACAATTAGAAAATTCAGCTCTCTGAGGTGGAGTTCACACTGTATGTAACCCATTCACACCCTGCAATGCCATTTTTGTGTCAATTTAAAATGAGAAAAATTTGGCAAAAGAAGCAATGGAATTAAGTCACAAAAATTAAAAAAAAAATTCAAATTATAGGATAGAAGAGAGAAGAACAGGTTTTAAAAATGCATCATAAAATTCTACTGATTTAGAGGACTTTGTAGAATCTTTCAGGCCTCACAAAAGCCTTACTTTTATGGCTTTATTGTTTTTTTTTTTTCACTGATCTAACTACAGCTATAATTTAGGCTATAATTTAGCCTAAAGGACACCTGATATTTAGTCTGAAGTGCCTAATAATCATAATCTATTTGTCAAGTGCACATCCAGGACAGAAACCTATATGGTTTACAAAGAGTCCACTCCGCGACCTCACTTCTCCTTCCGGGTCCCAAAGACGTTGCACTCCCCCAGCTCCAACAGAATAAACCTCTGGATTATGGATTATAGCAGACTTGCAGGGGCAAATTAGGGTTATTTACAGTTAAGATTACTTTAACAGATTTTTATTTTGATCCGTTGCCTTGAAGCGCTAAACTTGAAGTCATCTGAGGTCACTGGGATCTCTTATACCCTTCGTTACAAGCATTACCAGGACATGCAAGAGATGGCATTGCTGGGCTGAGAGGCTCAATGGCCCGACCAGTCTAATGAGCTCAATATTCAACTACAATGACAACAAAACACGCTGCTCTGGGGGTAGATCTCTGTTTCATCCTTTGCCACCAATTCACATAGCCCCGTTTCCCAGTATGTTCTGACTCCTCTGCACAAACGTTACTGTCTAGCCATTTTATATGAATTTAGTACAGAGTTATGGATCTCCCACCATCTACTGAAATTCCTCCTTCTTTCCTGCAAGTCTCCCCACAACCTCTCAGATTTTGTGTTCATTGAGGCAGTTTGGTGCTATTCTCCAAAGCAAGCAGCTTCTTCATATAGTTTCTTTTTCAAATAGTGAATTGATAATTTATTATGGTATGTTTCAGATTAAAGGAGAACAAAATTGGTGGCACTAAAAAAGTACAAAATGTATTAAATGTAACTGCCAAATATGCTGGAGACAGCAAAATGGTTTTTGTAGTTTTTAAAAGTATTCTTTGAACCTTGAAAGAAGGTTCAGCCTGTCTGAGAGTATTATTTTTTTAAGGCTTCTCTTATAAGATTATACCTCAGGATATTTTATTTTTTAAAAAATGAAACCATAATATGACCTTCTGTTTATAATAAAAGATTGGTGGCTGTAGAAGATGAAAATTCACATTCTTGTATTTCAGGTCTGAAGCTTTTAAAAATAATGGCAGATATCTTTCATCAAGGAAAAACAGAGTCAAATTACTGCTTTATAATGAAAGTTTGTACAATATTTATTGTAACTTGAATAAGTTTCCTTACCAGTCTGAGAATTGCTTGGCCTGTTCTGAAAAATATTTGAATTTTGCCTTTTACATATTCCCATTTTTCACCAAAACAGCTGTTTAAGTGTGTATTTTCATCTTGTCCAGTTAAAAAGTGATGCACACTTAGGGATTTGCCATTTTGTGCTCTAAAGGAGACAGAATTGCCATTTGATACTAAGGAGAGATAAGCCTTGTGCTGGATGCTAAGTGGGACTTTAAAAAATATTGTGATGACCCTATGATTCCTATGACTAAACTCTTGAGTCAGGGCACCTGGCAATTATACAGCAAATTAGTACAAAATGTGATTTACTTAAATACATCATTTCTAGACATCCAGAGTACTTTACCCACTTTTTTTCCTAGTTTCATTTTGTTTGTATAAAGCTGGTGAACAGAAGTGACTGATGCAACAGCTTTACTAATCTCTGACCTACAGTGTGCCCTTTGCCCAGACTCCCCAGGCTTATCTTAAGCGTAAAAGCTTGATTTTGGATTAGATCTACTTCTTACTGAATTTGGGATTTCTGTGTTAGCTTTTCTGAAGTCCAAGAGGTAGTCCAAGACCCATCAACTCATGATTACATAAGGTACAGAAAATTCTGCATCAGTTTCTTAATTCTTCCAGTCTCTTTGCTTTCGGAGAACAGTGTACTCAACATAGGCCGTAACTGGACACAAGGATATTCTCTGTCACCATGAGCAATGGCTTTATATCCACAAGCATTTTTATTTAGAAGCTTAAGAATTAAATTATTTTATCAGAATATCCTTTTGCTTGTCTTTATAACTGTCTAGCTCTTTGAAGAGAAAAAGACCCAAAATCATCAGATGGGAAATCTGATTGAATTGTGTGTGTATGAAAAAGTCCAAAAGTATTTAAGAGGAAACAAAATTGGTTTTGTATAGTATTTTTAAAGCAGCCAACATAATCAAAAGGAAAATTAACGGAAAATTATATTCTTACTATAGAGATCTGTTCTACATCCTTTTCCATGTAAAAATTCTGTTGAAAGAATCTCATTCATTATTTGATTCTCTTGGGTTTTGAGTCATTTCTATAAAAGCATATTTCTTTTATTCCTATTTAACTCAATAAGATTTTTCAGTAAGAGTGACTGTAAGCTGGAGTCCCACATCTCTTTTATTTAAATGTACATTAGTCATTAACCAGCTATATATTACATAGTAAATATGACATAGTGTTTACAGGGTTGCCAAGCATAATGGAGTTGTTTCCTTCAGTGTTCATTAATTTACAGGGAACAAGTATGCTCTATCTAAGGTAAGCTAACACAATTAATCCGACACAAGTGTCATGGGTTGCGGATCTATAAAAACTGTAGACACAAGCGTGAGAAACACTTTTTTGACGCTGATATGCTTTTGAGCTGATAACCCAGCAGCTCTCTATAGTATATAAACTGCATGCTATGTCTGTGAAGCAGAATTACAGAATCGCAGAATCGCAGAATCACAGAATCACAGAATCACAGAATGGTTGGGGTTGGAAGGGACCTCTGGAGATCACCTAGTCCAACCCCCCTGGTAAAGTAAGTTCACCTTGCACAGGATCACATCCAGGAGGGTTTTTAATCTCTCCAGGGAAGGAGACTCTGCAACCTCTCTGGGCAGCCTGTTCCTGTGCTCTGTCACCCTCAAAATAAAGATTTTTTTCCTCGTATTCAGATGGAACTTCCTGTGTTTCAGTTTGTGCCGGTTGCCCCATATCCTGTCGCTGGGCACCACTGAAAAGAGTCTGGCCCCACCCTCCACCCGCCCTTAAGATACTTGTAAGCATTGATAAGATCCCCCCTGAGCCTTCTCTTCTCCAGGCTAAACAGACCCAGCTCTCTCAGCCTTTCCTCATGAGAGATGCTCCAGTCCCCTAATCACCTTCATAGCCCTCTGCTGCATTCTCTCCAGTAGTTCCTTGTCTTTCTTGAACTGGGGAGCCCAGAACCGGACACAGTACTCCAGATGTGACCTCACCAGGGCAGAGTAGAGGGGGAGGATAACCTCCCTCAACCTGCTGGCCACACTCTTCCTAATGCACCCCAGGATACCCCCGGATACCCACAAGGGCACATTGCTGCCTCATGGTTAACTTGGTGTCCACCAGGACTCCCAGGCCCTTCTCCACAGAGCTGCTTTCCAGCAGGTCAACCCCTAACCTGCACTGTGGTGCATGGGGTTATTCCTACCTAGGTGCAGGACCCTACGCTTGCCCTTGTTGAACTTCATTAGGTTTCTCTCCACCCAGCTCTCTAGCCCGTCCAGGTCTCGCTGAATGGCAGCACAACCTTCTGGTGCATCAGCCACTCTTCCCAGTTTTGTATCATCAGAAACCTTGCTGAGGATACACTGTCCCTTCATCCAGGCCATTGATGAATAAGTTGAGCGAGACTGGACCTAGTACTGACCCCTGGGGAAGAGATCTATGAAAAAATATATGAAAAAGAGCAAACCTCCACCTTCATGTCCAATACAAAGGCACCATACCACCTACCACATGAAACTTACAAATTATCTCAGATTATTTTATCACATCTTGTTGCTTGGTTTCCCCTTTTGTTGAAGAATGGTGACGCTGACTTTCTGTGAAAACTATTCTTGAGCTTGCCAAGGATTTCTATGTGTTGGTGGCATTATAATGACATTTTAAACAATTGTGAGGTGAATTATTTGAATGCCTGGCCTTCCCTCACAATCTTTAACTACCTGACTTACAGTAATGAAACAAGATCTACATCCAGTGGATAATTCTCCTACTTCAGAATCCAACAAAATAGTTCACAAATCAAAATGAACGGCTTTTCTAAAAACAAAGGTGACTACATATTCTGAAATGAGAAGGAAGGGTTGACACATCATCTTCTGGTTAAAACAGTGCAAAAAGTGAGCGTCTTGAATCCCTGGCTTTTCTGTAGACTTCAGGATTGGCTGAATCAGCAAAGATGAGTTCAACTGTTGAAAGGCTAATGCCTAAACACCCTCTTCAGGGTTGACAGTGAATATCAGTGCCAAAGCTCTGAAAGCTGTCCTAAGACTAGGGGTAGTAACATTTTATTTCAGTTGCTTTTGTCTGTTTTTGTGTACTGATTGTGTGGGCACATTAATCAACGCAAGCAGAACCAAGCAAAAGCAGCTCTGATCAGATTGAAGCCAAACTCCATTGGGTCTTGGAGGCAGAGTAAGAAATCAGCAACAAGTATATAAGTGTAATCTGGATGTTATTTCTGAATGCTGTTCTGCATTTAACAGAGAATGAATGAAACTGGACATCTACTTCAAATGCCTGGAGTAGCAGATTTTTCTGAGACTGTGCAAAAAAATGTCATGCACAAAAATTAGTTTTCCTTGACAGATTGCAGACTTGGATTTCTTCAGTTTGTCTGGTGTAAATACTGCAGATTAAAATTTAATATAAAACTAAGTTCAACCTACTATAACCAGGTTTACAGCAGTCATTTAAATTGGACTGATTTAATTCTTGTTACTCTTGCAGAGATCATTTGTAAATATTTCATGGGAAGTACATATTATTTCAGAGAAATCTTGCAGTTTGTTTAATTTGGTCCAAAAAAAAAGATTCCTATCTTTTCATATGTGTCTGAAGAAATTATGGAGTACATCTGGAATGCCATTGAACCTGGGCTTTCCTCTTCACTGGTACAAGAAAAATGTGGATGCAAATTTTATAGCAACCCATTTCACATGAACCAGTTACTGAGGGAACATATTAACACTGGGGCACACAATGATGTGATTTGTAGACATGAAAGAATAGCCAGGCAACTTTAAAATTGCAGTTCCACAGGACTGTAGAGTCATATAGAGACAGCAGAGTTTTTTCTGGCACTGAAGAGACTGTTTGCAATCCAGATATTTTCTTGTGAAAGCCATTCTTGGAAGGTGGATGTGGAAAAGGCAAAGTAGTTATATTCACTATATTTTGCCTTAACTGCCACTAAATGTAAGACATTCCAGTATGCAAAAATGTGTATCCCTTGAATATCTGAAAAGTTTATGCACTAGCACATAGTGCTATAAATAATGAGTGGTATCTGGGAATGAGAATTTCTTGTGAAAAAAATATATCACTAGAATAAGATTGAATGTGTATAAATAAAAGTATTAAATAAATTAAAGGGGAAAATCAAAAACATAAGACAGAAAAAGGGGGAAGGAGAGTGCTAGATGGAGAAAGATTAAAATTCAAGCTACGCCTATTGCTCGCCAGACTGAATCACTTAAAGTTTTCCTCCCCTAGCACATATATTTTTCTGACATCTTTTCCCATTATTCACCAACGAGACTTAAGAAATATGTATGCTTGAACACTCCCACAGGGTTATACTTCTTTCTACTTTCTCTCACACTGAGAAGTTTCTTCAGTTGCTTGTAGAAAAAGGCAAATTCTATGTTCAAAGTTTCTTAATTTACAAAGTGGGCTTTGTAAACATTTCTAAATTACAGGTAGAGTGGATTGAACTCTGAAGTAATATCATTAAGCACGAGACTCCTTTCAAGCTTGTATGTCACACAGAGGCCACTGAAAGCAATCTGGCTGCTCACTGACTGCTGCCAGACAGGGACTTAGCTGAAAATTTTAGCTGGGCTGCCCTGGTGTAGTTCCAGGGTTACACAGAGTATGATAAGAGCAGAAGAGTAAAGGCTGTCGCAGGCATGTAGGAAAGCTTGTCTAGCTTATCTAGGATGGGCCCAGAGGGAAACACAAGGCTCACGGGCCTTCATAAATTAGCAGGCAAATCTGTTTACTAGATATGCACTGCATGTCTTCTTTCATAAGGTTTGTAACTCAAATATTTCTTTCCTTTATTTAACAAATTTTTATTTGCTTTATTTAACAAATAATGCTGCTCTTTTGGAAAGTTATTCAGTAAGTGAGTTTTTTCCCTCCAAATCCATTCAGCTTTGCACCTAATTTAAAAGAAAACTTCTTTTTTTACAAGAAGCAGGAAGTTCTAAAGGCTTGTTTAAAAGAGGGCAATGAACGCTTCCCAGTATGATATAAAAGTAAAATAAATACTATTCTCAGTCACATATTGTTCAGACAGACATGGTATAAATAGATTATATGAGAGGCCGTGAGAAAACTGCCTGCCTTAATAGGCTGAGATATGAAAACAGTTTAAATAGTATTATTATAGTACATTTACTCAAGGGTATTTTCATTATTCTCCATACACCTCTTTTGTGTTATGAACATGAACATGAAAAATAAGAATTTTTTTTCTACCAAATAGTTTGGAAGCAAAATGCTGTGTGATATTCTGAATAAGAGATAATGTAATACATATTTTTTTTTTGCCACTGTCCTATATCAACAACCATTATGGTAGAAAAGACTTAGAAACATATTTTCCAAAATAAGTGTCAATGATCAGAAATAAACATTTTCCTCCAAAACGAAACTTTTTTACCAAATCTTTTTTTTTGCATTTTAAAGATCCTTTTGACACACTTGTTTGAGTGGGTGCCTGAAGTTAAAGGACTTGGCAAACTCCTTCACCTTACTGCACACAAGGGAATTCTTTTTTCCTTAATTTCAGTCAGTGTTGGATATGACCATAAATAAATAGGTCAATTTTGTGCATCAACTCAGTTGTGTTTGCTCAGTGGGAGATGTGGGAATTCAGCACTTCTAAAATGAGACCACATATCTGGATACAAGTACGTATTTCGGGAATTGTGTTAGAAAATATAAGCTACTGTGAAATCATGTATGAATAAAACATTACGGGAAAAGTAACCAGATATTTCACATACTGAAAAAGAAAAGTGTTGGCTCACATACACTTTAATAAAGATTTGTATTTTACTTCTGCAGAACACATTTAGAAGGACCACTAATTTCACTAATATGGACCTTGTCCAGACTTCATTTTTCTCCACTAATAGTAATAAACCATTTAGCATTTCCCAGCTCCAGTATCTAATACTTTATCTTTCCTTGGCATGGGATTGGTCTGACATTCTTCACATAGGGAATATTTGGGAAATAGCATGTAATGTACTGGTGTGCATTATTTGCTGCTGAGTTTTATTTTATTACCATACATGCAGAGTATCAGAGTAGGCAGAGTACCAGGCACTACTAGTGTATTAGCCAGACAGAATGCACAGGCTTCTTGGCAGCATTCCTCTTTGCTAATAATATCACTTACAGCTTTTTTATGTACGAGGAGTACTTCTAAATATCAAGTGGAATAGGTTTATATGCCAGAAAACATATTTCTGCCATCTGAAAAGTAGAAACAATAGAAAGTTTGAGGTTGTAAAGCTTTTGATTCTTTGACTAGAAGTGTTTCTTTTCAGGTATTTATCTAGTAACAAGAAAACAAGGCTCATCTGTCATTTCAGGTCTCTAGGAGCTATGGTATAAATCTTAATATTAAAATGATAAGTATTTAAGTGACATTTGAAACACTATTTTTATGTTCCATCCATGCGATCTTTTTGAAATATGCTATTAGTTTGCACTTAGCAGCGCTCATGGAAATACAGGGATGTTGATGAAAGCAGCAACTAGAAAACAACAAAAATCACTGAACTCGAGTAACATTCTTGGCAAATAACTTGCCTTTTAAAAATGGATCATTTCTGCCTTTGAATTGTTCACTGTCAGTGATTTTAAAATATATTGACATTTGTTGTAATTTCTGCTGAGCAAAGGGCTGAGAAATTATTGGAGGTACCATTCAGATATTCATTCGAATCAGCTTCCACAAATGCATAAGTTCAGTCAAAACAAATACAGAAACCAAAAGAAAAATAATTTACAACTTGTTTGAATACTCAAAAATATTTTGCCCTCATACACATGCAAATGTAATGATAACTCATAACTCAATCCAGTTTAAATAATTTTTACTTAAAAAAGGTATGTGAAATTTCCAACTCACGTTTTCATAGAGATTTCTATAGACAGGTGCTGACTCTTTTCTTAGGAACAATTTTACATTTTCTAAATATGCTTACAGCTGTTTGAGATTTTGGGTATGATTCATGGAGACAAGCAATCTCTAGGATGCTACAGATAAATCATTTCTTGCATCATTCTGGGTTAAAATTATACCTTATAAGATGGTCATAAATATTAGTCAACCCACTGACTGTAAATATTAGGTAACATACTGGTCTTGACATACACATTTGTATTTCTTGATACACCTTGTAGATACCTTCAAGAAGTGTAGATGTAATATGGAACTGAAATTGTTAGCAGGGAATAATTTTCTTCTCCAATAAAAGACATTGCTAAAACATAAACCACCTATTATTAGATATATTGTCTGAATTCTTAACTCAGTACTGTTTTGCTCATTACTAAACAAACCTGCTGGACCAAACTCTTGAAGTCTGCTTCTTGAGCACAGTAGCCAACAGTAAATAATGAGAAGGGGCCAAGAAGTTACAGGGCCTGTAACAACCTCATAAAACCTTTCTGTTCCAGGCATCGAAACATACCGCAGAACTCCCAGTTATGAAAAAAATAGGAAAATCTTCTTTATACTTGACTCTCTGATATTATTTCCTAAACAAGCAAGCATCATAATTTACTAATGATCCATGACTTTTGTGCAATGATTCCTGGCTTATGGGTAAGAATTGCAGTTTCTTCTTTTATGAAGAAACCTGCAGCTGGGAGGGATGCAAAGACCTGTTCCCACTTGGAGCTGGAGGACAGGGTGAGCTGTAGCTACGTCCTACCCAAGATGCCCTCACCCAGCCCTGGGCACTCAGTGACAGAGGTCCTACAGCTCTCCAGGCATCTGCCTCCAGCAGCAGTGAGGTGACCCTTCCTGGCAGTTGGAAAGGATTTTTTCCCACAGTCTACCCCAAAGCTTTCTTGCTGCAGCAAAGCCCATCACTTCCTCTTCTACCACCAATGAAAAGGAGATGAGATAGTCCATGTGGTGATGTCGGTAGTTTGTAGGCCTTTATCTGTGCAGCTCTTTCTTTTCTAGTCCCCAGTTCTGTCAGTGTTTCCCCACAGACCATGGTTTCCTGTCCTCTGATCTTTCTCAGCATCGTCTTCTGGATTTTTCCATGGGTCCATATCTTTACTAAAATGCAGCACCCAGACTCTTTTTTCTTTTTTTTTTTTTTCTACCTTTTCTCCTATAGCATGACATAGCTGTCTCATGCCAAGATTATTTTCTGCACGAGTAGTACCAAGCCATTTGCCCTCTATCCTTTGTTTGTGCTTTTGTTAGTCCTGTGTAAGTCTGGACTATTTCACACAATGGAAACCTGTTTGAATCTGATAATTTGGGCATTTTCCTGATGATTTCCTAACAGCTGAGTAGTTTCTCTTTATTTTACCTAAGAGCTAGTAAATTGCTCTTCAGACTGCTGTGGGCACATGACTGTTGGTTTAAAAAAGGTGTTCTGAGTAAAGAATTGAATTTACATCCAAGTCTTTAACATATAAATATTCCAGCTGTTTACTGCTGGTACAGATATGTACCGTCAATCATAGAATCATAGAATCATTTGGGTTGGAAAAGACCTTTAAGATCATCCAGTCCAACCATTAACCTACACTACCAAGTCCACACTAAACCAATCAAGGGTAGACTAGACTAAACCATGTCCCAGAGTGCCACGTCTACCCGTTTTTTGAACGCTTCCACGGATGGTGACTCCACCATCTGGGCAGCCTGTTCCAATGCTTGACTATCCCTTCCATGAAGAAATTTTTCCTAATATCCAACCTAACCTCCCCTGGTGCAGCTTGAGCCCATTTCCTCTCGTCCTATCGCTAACTACTTGGGAGAAGAGACCAACACCCACCTCACTACAACCTCCTTTCAGGTAGTTGTAAAGAGCGATAAGGTCTCCCCTCAGCCTCCTCTTCTCTAAGCTAAACAGTCCCAGTTCCCTCAGCTGCTCCCCATAAGGCCTGTGCTCCAGACCCTTCACCAGCCTTGTTGCCCTTCTCTGAACATGCTCCAGCACCTCAATGTCCTTCTTGTATTGAGGGTCCCAAAACTGAACACAGCATTCCAGGTGTGGCCTCACCAGCGCCAAATACAGGGGAACAATCACCTCCCTGCTCCTGCTGGCCACACTATTCCTGATACAAGCCAGGATGCTGTTGGCCTTCTTGGCCACCTGGGCACAATGCTGGCTCAAGGTATATCTTACTCCTAGAGGTGTTTTATTTTTGACAAAATTTGGCCAATCACAATTTTTTTCCCCAGTTTCTTTCAAAGTCTTGGTAAAATGATGAAAGTTGAAAAGGTAAGAGCCAGGATCTCCCAAAAAAATGGATGTGCAAAGACTGAACGAAGAAATCTGGTCTGAGGCTCAGCTGCGGGCTGCTCCTGGGAGCTGTGCTGATGCCCTGTGCCGGGGCACCCCCTCAGCAGCACATGCAGGGGATGCATTCACCTGCAGGGTGAGCAAGGCAAGCTGCCTGGGGTTGCCTGAACCAAGGTTGCATCTGCAGAAGGTGGATGAAGTCAAGCTGCTGCACCCACAGCTGTAATGGTGGGCAGCCGTCTGCGGCACAAGGCACAGCCAGGCGTCTGAGCCACCATCCCGCACTCTCTGGGGTCCCTTCATATGTGCAGTAAAGTGCAAGCTAAGTACCCAAAGGATTAAAGCCTAATTCACACTTTCTGGGCAATTAAGAACAGGCAATTTGGAAGGTTTTACCTTCATTTTTATTAGGTGCCAACTGCTTTTTTACAGGTATTTAGGAATGATAGCCTACTTCCATAGGCCATCCAAAAATTAAAATCTGAAGAATGTGAAAGACAGATGGAAGGCTGCAAACCATTCACAATTTAATGAAATATATTATATGCCTAAATAAATTCTGCTGATAAGACAATAAGATGCCTGGGTTAACACCTTTTGCACTGCAAATATTTGTCACTATAAACTTCATTTGGAAATGTTTTGCTGCTAATCCTGCTGAACCTGCACGAACATCATTTGTAAATAGACACAGAAGGAAAGTGTTTGAGTTTACTAAATGGTGTTTGGGTTTACTAAAAATATATTAGCATTCTGTATGGTTCCCTAAACCTAAGTAGAGAACAGACAGCTGACAAGCTAAAAGTAAAGCTAAAAAATTGGGAACTATTAACACAAGGCAAATGAAAGGCAGTTTTCCTCCTCTCTACTGTTGAGAGTCACAAAACTAGTACTATGACAGTTGCTTAAATATTTAGCAGAATAATGCAATTTATGCATGAGAAATTATAAATATAAATATAACTGCAGTCAGGAAATCGTGCAACAAGAAAAAAACTGAATTTAAATTGAAGCCAGAAGTATGGAGATGTTCCATTGTCCTCTTTTCCAGTGGGGGGTTGTTTTGCATATGTGGATATCAGCAGGGTACCTTGGCCTCTCCATGGGTGTAGGGGTCTGCCCCATTTTGTCATTTTTAGGCCTGGTGCCATAGGAAGTGAGCTATTTCATCATTAATGCCAAACACTTTTGATACTGATTAAGGATTCAGAGTTCTCTGTCACTAAATGTAAAATTTTATCATTTCACCTTTTCTAATGTATACACAGACAGCTTTCCATTGTTTTGTGTTGCTATGGGAAATGGGATAATTTCATTTTTCAACTATAGGAGAAGAGAAACAAGAAAATAAAAATTGCAAAACTATCAAAAATGGAAGGGGACTGAAACTGACTTCTTGAAGCTGAGTAAACCTCAGATGAATATTGCCTCTTTAAAGCCAACATTTTTTTCTTATTTCAGGTAAAGAGGAGCATTAATAGTAGTTAATGTAGGGAAACAGTTCTTGGTTTTGTGCTATGTTACAAGTGAGTATGATATTCAGAGGTTCGATTTTTTCCTTACCAGGAAAGTAGTCAAGATAATAGCACTACTGCCCAAACCTGAGATACTGAGTTTGAGGCTCAAAAGGAGACTGAAGTCTCATTCCTGTGACAAACAAAAAAGTTATTAAAAAAATCTTTGTCACAGCAAAAGTGCTTCCTTCAGAGTAAGGCCAAGAGCATTTTAGAGTCTGCAGGAGGAGGGGAATGCCAGCAGCAGTGACAACCACTGTATAAACCCCCTAACCTGCTGTTCCAGAAGAATCAACCTCGGTTTCCTTTGCAGCTATCTCAGGCTTCATATCTAGTTGCACAACCTTTTCTTCTTCTTTTTGTTTTCAGAAAAACAACATAGTATTTTGTTTAAAAAACATGTGAACTGAGGACAAATTGGCAGCCTTAATTACAAATGTTCTGCCTGTCTGTTTATTGGTTTAAAATATTTCCTGATGAAGTATAAAGACATTTTGTGCCTCAATAGCATGAGTACAATATTCATTGTTTTGAATGACTTAGATGTCAGAGGATTGTCTGAGCAGCTGTAATTTGAAGAGCATATGAGAAAACACTCTCTAAGGAGTAACATGATATCTTTGCACAAAAAAGATGTTTCAAATGAAACTTTCAGCTGATTCCTGCATATTAGCAGTCAGATATCAAGCCAGTCTGTAGACATGAAGGCAGAAAGTCCAGCAAAGACAGCAGCATAGGCACAAGTTCTTTGGAAACCCGGTATTATCTAAAGCCAAAGGAAAAATGTACCGTTCTCACTACTTATACAGCATTTCAACTCTTAAAAAAGCTAAATAGTACTGTGGTTCTGATGCTGCACTATCATCAGACAGCTGGGTTTGCAGAGTTTTTTATACTGAAGACAAAGAGGGAGGTGTCTGCTGCTGTTTTTAGGAACTCCCTCTCATCTACTGTTTGCTTATATACAGTTGCTGAACTACAAGTTCTCGAAAGGAAGGAGGATTTTGGTGGAAAACCATTGAAAAATAAAGGCAAGACTAACGTATCAAGAGAGAATACGAAAAAAACCCTTGGTATAAAAGCAGAAACTGATAACTGAGGAATTCCTATTTACTTGGTCTCAAACTGGCAACATTTATTCTTCTCAAGCCTGAATTTCAACTCACTATATTAAAACCCTTGTTCTAAGTAAGAAGGGACATTGGCGGCAGAAGGGAGCAAATCACTGTCACAGAAACAGATTGCTGACTCTCCAGCCAATTCAGAAATCTGTTACTGTGACATGAAGAGGAGGAGGAGGAGGAAGAAAGGGAGAAGGAGGAGGAAGATGAAGTGGCTGCCATGTGGTAGAGTGCCACTCTCCAAAGATGTGAAGAAATGAGGAGAGCTGTTAGTGGAGAATTGTGTCCTCTAAAGGCACCAGAAGACCTCTGTTGCATTATGCTAAGCCTCACAGCCTCATACTCAAAAATTGTATTAAATGTGGATAGTTGTTAGATACTCAAAAGACAAGAATTTCCAAGGTGCTAAGCTCTTATTGCTATCAGCTGCCTTCACAAGACTTGTGGATGCTACATGGTTAAGTGAGAAGGAGTATCAAATTAAGCAAAAGCATCTATAAATAATAAAGCATAAATAATCCCCTCTGAAAATCCGGTCTTTACCTTTCTTGCCTCATTTCTCCAGGAGCATAAGAGGAATCATATCCTCTGTCCTCTTTCATACATACCAGTATGAAAACAATTACCGGAGGTGTGCTTGAAAAACATTTTTCATGTGAAGAATGTTGCATTTCAGTGTCAGAGAACTTTATTCTGTCTTTAAAATCCCACAAAAATGTTTCTAAACAATGGCGGAGTATACAGGAACTGGGAAAAACAGAGGAAAGAAGATGAGGAAAAGATTCATAAACAGGCAGACAATCACACATTCATTATTAATTTACTTCTTGTATTTTTAATTAATTTACAACTTATTATGCCACCAAGTACCATTTAGTCTCCTGTCAGCTAGAAGTGCCATTCTTGCTAAATGGATTGAAGGAGTGGGGTATTAGTTTGCTCAACAATATTCAGTCTTCTTGCATTTACTAACCTCTTTGATTACTTTCTTAATATATTCTACCAAAAAACAGTTCTCTGAAATCACTAGTTTAGGCTTCAAATATTGCTTTAAAATGCCAATGTCTGAAAAAAATGTCCAGTCTAGTTTTACTGCCTTTCTATCAGAAGAGTAATTTTGAAATTTATTTCCAAGTATCCAAAAATATAAGGATTAAGTAAAGCAAATATAAGGACATTATTCTTACTGTAATTAATAAAATGCTAGAATCTTTCTTTTTTTTCTTAGTGCCTCTTGTCAAAGAGTTTTGCTAGTCATAAAGATAGTAACATATCTGCACAAATTTGGGCAAAGCTGCCTGCTGGCAGATAGTATACTAGCCTATTCATAAATTGCATAATTTCTGCAATATTCTTCCATCCTAAACTGATTAGTCCAATCTGTGTTATTTCTGAGTAACATGGTTACCATGGTTTCTTTTTTTCCCCTTGTGTAGCTGTATGACTACACAGCCACAGGTATTCAGGCACACCGCTTACACTATTGAATGACATTTAAATAATTACATTTTAAAATGTACTTCAAACTATCTTTTCAAGCAGTAGGATAGAGGAAAAAATGCCAAGCCAAAAGCCTTCTCAAGTCTTTCAAAACTATATACGGAAGCAAAATTTTTGTAAAAAATAGCTGACATAACAATTCTAACAAATAAGTTTGCCAAAGAATCCCTTTTATAAAACTGAAATATTTAAGCTGCCTAGTTCAGATAGAAGAAATTATTAGATATACAGAATTCTAATTATTCTATTACTGTAGCTTATAGTATGCATCTTAAACAATAGTAGACAGGTATTCGTTCCTGGGACATTACCAGATTCCTCAACTCAGCCTAGCATGATGACCTACAGAAGTAGCAATGTGGCCCCTACCAGTCCTTTGGGGGAGACAATGAGACACTAACCTAGGTGTGGAGCAGATACTGGTTTCTATTTCACATCCAGGATTTGACTGTACACTTTTAACATAGAGATGCAGAAGCTGGACCCCATCTCCCTGAGAAGGTGCGTGATCTTCTTAGTGGCACTTGCACTCACTGAGATCTCAGACCTCTCACAGCTTCCCCAATGCACTAAAAATGGTTTACTGAAAAACAAGAGTAGCTCCAACTCAGTCTTTCTGGCTGGGAAAAGCTTTAAGAAACATCCTGGAAATCAGGGTAGGTAATCTTGAATCCCATCAAACCGAAGAGCATAAACCTAAGTCTTCCACTTCGTGGTTTAAAAAAAACAAAAAACAAACAAACAAACAAAAGCCTAACTTTTTCTAGCTTGTCGTTGGACTCAACATTATCTCTCAGGTTTGCTCAGAGCATACCTACCAGGCTGGGTTTCCCAGAGACACTGGAAGACTTTTTTCTAAGTGATAGTTGAGTTTTGGCAGGAGCTAAGTTTTGAGAAGTCATTTCAACCAAGGATGTCTCTGCATAGACAAAGCACATTCTGTGGTACCTAAGCAAGTTCTGTATGTTGTTTGGTGGATTTTTTATGTCTGTAGTCAGATAGGGCCCTGGCCATGACAGGAAAACCAGTGTGAATATCCCCTGCATTCACTTCTCTGCACCCCCAAGACCACTGGAGTAATCAGAGTGAAGAAATGTTATCTGTGGTAGTTTCAGTGAGTTATTTGACAGCTTAACACTATGACTAGTTGTAACTCTACAACTGAGGAGACAGCACAGGAGAGGAACTAATGACCAAAGGCAGTACACAAGGAGTGGGAACTTCCCATGCTGGTTTTGCAGCTGTAGCCACCATCTGATGAATCTATAGTCTTGTTCCCTTCGTAAACTTTGCCCTTAATGCTATCCATTTCTGTTCAAATTCCTCAAAGTGCAGACCCCACATGCCCTATGAAGATTTTTGGCACAGAGCAAATCTCTTCAGTGCTCTCTACATGCTGTCACTGCTAATTAAAAGAAGATAACCCTCTTTTCCCAAAGCAAAACAAAGAATGTATCCTACATCTTCTGATATTCCAGTTTAATCAAAAAAGCATACATGTCACTCAGTTTAGCCCATGTTCTTTGCATTAATGTACAAACCATCTGTCATTCAAACCTTGAATTTTGTTTTCAGAAATCTCCGGAATTCCCATCTGCCATGTCCACATGTATGAAAACCAAATTTCTCAGCCACAAATGCAGGATAATTTTCAGCAGCTTTCTCATTTTTAGGTGTTAGGAACAATTCACACCCTGAAAGTGGACATGTTTCTACAGGGAAAATTATTTTAAGTCAGGATATGTGAGATTTGAGAGATACTATGTTTATTTCCCAGGTGATGGTTGGAGTATGCAACTAAAAGTAATCATATGAATTACATTACCTTAGGTTTAATATGCTGTAAGCAGAAGAATTTGGCCACAAATGCTATACAGGGACAATCTGGTCACAGTCTGGCTTTTGGAAGAAAGTAACATGTTAATGTTGATTGCTGTAGTTTGGGATTTTCAGAAGCTGTGAGACTCTAAAGACAAGAGGATATGTGAGAAAATTAAGGAACTCAAATTCCATTATTTAAGATGCTAGCAATCCTTTAATGCAAAGAGATAGTGATAAGTGAATAAAGCAATGTGGCACTACAGTTCTTCTGCTTGCCTGCCTGCCTGCCTTCCTTCCTTCCTTCCTTCCTTCCTTCCTTCCTTCCTTCCTTCCTTCCTTCCTTCCCTCCCTCCCTCCCTCCCTCCCTCCTTCCCTCCTTCCCTCCTTCCCTCTTTGTCTTACTTTCTTGTCTTGTCTCTTTTCTCATACTTCTACATTTCTTGGAGTAGGAACCATCTTGGGATATTTGCACAGGGCCTATATTAATGTTTCAAGACCTGTGATCACGGCACCAAGTGCAACTGTGGTACAACTTTATCACAATACAAATAAGCAATTCAATAATATCACTAAGTAGTGACACAGGATAATTTCATATTGTTAAGCATAAGAATATATATAACTAAGGATAGGAATAAAGGAGCTGTAAGAGAGACACTGACAGAACAGGAAAATGGAAACAAGGGAGTACCTCTGAAGGATAGCAACTGGGTCAGCTTAGGAGGGAGAATATAGGCAAGCAAGGGAAACAATAAAAGGGGAGAGTCTGGGTCAGAGGGATTAAGAAAGCAGGAATGACAAGCATGATGTGATTGAGCAGAAGTCCAGTAAAAGAAAGGTGACAGAGATTTTGGTGAGGAAAGTTTTAGTAGAGCAGAAAAGGGAAGAAAGGAACCCTGAGTGAATGCACATGACCTCCAGTTCCTCTTACTACAGGGCAGTAATGTTTTTGGTTGACCTTGGCTAATTTTGTTTTCACATCAAATGCCTTGGAGTAATTAATATTTAGTGTCCTGGTTGTTGACAACTGCCAATTAATTGAAGTTTTGCCATATTTAGACACAAATTTAGTGCATCCACTGTTCCTACTGTATGCTTAGCAACTTTTGTGAAGTAATGTGCCTACAAAAAGGTATACAATAGGTGGTGCTTGCAGGTACTGCATTGCCAAAGCCACATTAAGCACTCAACTTATAAGCATCTCATAGTCCAGAAATGGAATACTTATACCATGTTCTGCATCTTTGCTCAGGTCTGGGTAGAGACTGTAAAATGCCATAGGTCTCTGAAAGTCCCTACTTCTCAGGAAAATGCAGGTTTGAACATAGGGTAGGGTAGTGCTGCAGGAACCCACAACAGAGCATGCTTGAGGCTTCTCTGATTCCTAAGACACATAAAGGCACCTATCTTCCAAACATTATCCACTTATGCTGAGTTGGGGATCTGACCTTTATCTGGAAAACAAAAATGTTCTATTTGTTGGGGTCTGGTAGAATGCCCAGAACTGTCCATTTTCTCCATTTCAATTTCTAGTTCTAATCTCAAATATACTAATGTATTGAATCAAAGTGATAGTATAAAATATATCAGGCACTATAATTGTATGCTATTTTAGCAGTATAGAACTATACTGCTTTTCTCATGTAACTTGGCAACAGAGGCACTGTGTGAGAGAGGTCTCAGCCAGTGAGCCCTATAAATCCCAATAGAATTGCCTGGATCTTTTGGTTATTATATCCCTCCCTTGAAAACTGAGAAGATCGCTAGACTGTTCTGTAGAAGTGAAGTCATCACCAAACCAAGGTTTCCATGGTTAAAAAATATTTACAGTTCATTTGCCTATATTCAAATATACTACTTCTTCCCAACCAGTAAGAGATTCTGAACTAAATGATAACTTTTAGCACTAACTCCCAAAACCTGCAACAACAAATTTATTAAGAGAAGGGAAATGGTGGAAAGTCAACATCCACATTAAGAAATATGCTTGGAAAACTATCTTTTCTACTATTTCATCACACCTAACTGCACTAGCCATGTAATAAGACACCCAAGGGGACTCTGGAACTGAAAAAAGATTGATTTCTTGTTTATTAATTCCTTGTTTATTTATGTGTTAGCAACAGAGCAACTATACATTAGCATCAACCTAGAAGGCAGCCCTGGAAGAATCACAGTTGCAGCTTGCTGCAAAAGCCATCTACTCTAAAGAGGCAAGATAGATAGATAGGCTCCTGAATGGATTTGACACCACAAACTGACCCCTGGAGTGGCAACAGACCTCGGGCTGCTCATAGCATCAGGGAGAGGGGTGATACTTTGGAGGAAAACACTGAGTAGAAGGAAAGATAAGGAGAAAGGGAACATTGAAAGGAACAGGGGACAATGAAACAGGGTAAGGGGAGAAGGCAGTAGGAGAGCCAGCTGTTTTCTTAGATGAAGGTGAGTCAGCACATGGTAATTACAGGTCCAAATCTCCCCTAGGTAGGAAGTTCTCCAAATGCTCAAAGAACCCTCCTTAGGCTACATCTGGAGCTGCCCTTGTAGCTGAAGTTTCTGACTGGATCTTCCCTCTGAATTTCACCCTGGAGGATGGGTAGGAAAGGAGAAAGATTACCTGAATTTTAGTTTTCCCAAAACTCTCTCTTGTATGGTTCTGGAATCAGAATGATACTTGGGAAAGTAAGAGGTAAAGCTGAGCCCCATAATATCCTTTCTCCTCCAGGACAGCTGCCCATGCCGTCTGGTAGAAATGTGGTTTCTACCTCACACAAAGTCTCTCTCTCTCTCACCATACAGTTACTACAAGGCCTGTTTATTCCACTGTTGTAGCATATTCCCTCCATTGCATTTTTCTGTTCCCACCCATCATTTATTCATAACAGATGACATCGTTGCTGGACAAATATATGGTGAAGGTGTATTCAGCCTGGGTAAAAACTCTAAAGCATGTATAGAAAGTCCATAGACAGACTCTTCATATTTATTAGCCTATGTTTCTAAAAAGCTCTTCCACTCTGCCTCTTATTATTTCCTTTTGCTTTCCTTCCAAATAACAGTCTACATAGATGTAACCCAAATATTTAGGACCCCAAGCTCTCAAATGCAATCCATTCCTGTTCATTTTCTTTATGGAAAGTAAGGCTGTGATTAGACATGAAATAACTGTAGCTAATAAATCTGCCCCCAAGGACTGAGTAATCTCATTACAAGTGGGAAATGATGGTTTATTCATCAACATATGGAGTGTTTTAGAAGTGCTGGAATAGCCAAACTAATGTGGAGAGGCAGGGAAAGTCAGCTTGAAAAAAGGAAGGAACCTCCGGTGATGTTTTACATATGTAGTGACTTATGCGGGAAAGAAGAATAATGTATCTCGTGTCTACCCTGGAAAATAGTTCAGGCTAATTGTAAAAGGAAAGATCTTTGGGGTGCAAGGCCTGCATAAATGTGTTCCATTAATATAATAGGTTAATTTGAATGTTCTTAATAGAGATGAGGACATATGTTATATGTGGTGGAAAGGAGGTATAAGTGTCATTTGGAAGTGCATTTTCTTTCTGCTTGGAAAAGCCAACAAACCTTTTTTCTGGCATTGCAGATCTCATGGTGAGGTGTCAATCTGGTGTTATGTGAAATGCAAGATTTACTTCCAAAAAATGGGATCTCTTTTGAGATAATTGTGGTTTTGCTGGTTTAATTCAGTTTGGAAGAAAAAGAAATCTCTGTAATTTTCCAGACAGAGAATCAATCTTCTTTAGAGTTCACTTCTGTCTTTCACGATTCAATACAATGCCTATAATGACAGCTGTTTCCACCGAGATGGAAGCTGCAATATCAGTCCAAAAGAACTTGTAACTGTTGACACTCAGCATGGTTCTAAGAACCTTGATTGCCAAACTAGAATGTTTAATTATCACATTTTTTCTCTTTTCATCTGTGAAATGTGTGTGCAATTTTTTAATTTACACAATGAAATCTGAATAAAAATCAGGCCCTAGCTGTCTTTTGTGTATTTTTTTTTATGACTGCCTGGGGGGGCAGTGTTTGCTTTTGGGGGTCAGAGGTGGTATTCATTCATCAGCTGTGCATGAATTGAAATGTTTAACTTTTCCACTGGAAAATAAAGCACTATGAACATCTCTCTTGGAGCTAAATTAAATGTCAGTTTTATACCTGTCAGCTTACATCTTTTATACACTAATCACAAAGATGTTCTGGAGAGCTGCCAGCAAATACATTTATAAGATGTGAATATATGAATTGTTCTTCATTCTGGCCAAAAGGAAGAAGCTGTTGAGCTCCTACCCAGAATAAGATGACTGGCACCCTCAAAGCCAGAGCTCCAAATGTGGGCAATGTCTCAGCAGAGGTTGAGTAACACGGGTGGAGCTGTCCTCACAAACTGATGAGAGTACAGAACTGGGCATTTTTTGGTTGAAACTGGCTACTTCATCAGAAGCAGATAGAAATTAAAGTCTGGAAACAAGTGGTGCCCTGAGAAGGTGCTAAAAGAGAAAGACTGAAGACTTGGAAAATTTGAGCTAGGAAATAGTCTCCATGTACCTCTTCTTTACCAAGCAAATGGGACTTGGTATTCGTTGTAAATAGACTAGATTGTGTTAAAGAAATTTCTGTCTCATGAAATCATGTTCTCTTTATTGGGGCAAAAAACCCAACCAAAACTATGCAAAGCCCTGAATATTGCCTAACTGCTCAGATTTCATGGGGCAACAAACATTTTTACAGAAAATAGTAATGAAATGATGTCTCAATTTGTACATAACATTTCTTACACAGCTAGAATAGGGCAATAAATAGAATATCAAAGTCCAAATGAAATTTAGAGAACAACCATCAGAGAAGTTCCAGTGAGCACCCAACTGAATTCTAGGAGAGAGAAGGACCAAAATGTCTTGTCAGGAGGGAAAGGAAATTGTATTCCATATTTTCACAGAATCACAGAGTGGTTGAAGTTGACAGGGACCTATGGAGATCATCTAGTCCACCTCCACAAAGAGCAGGCTCTTCAGGGCTGTGTCCAGTCAGGTTTTGACTAACTCCAAGGATGGAGATACCACAACCTCATTGTACACATCTCCAGGCAACCTCTGTTTTACCAATACAGACTGTATGAAGCAGACAGTTATCAAAGTGAATATTAAAAAGGACCTGTGACCCAGGACTAGAAAGACAATTAAAAATGTAGGAAAAATACTTAGATATATCCATAAAAGGAGCTCAAAAGAAAGAAAAATTCAGAAAAAAAAGTCATTTGATGGCATTGCAATATAAGGATATACTTAAGGCCATAGAGAATAGTCTCTACCTTTTGCAAAATCAGTCTAATTTTATGAAATTTCAAGGTAAATATGAAACCTTGGTTCCTCTGTAGCAAACAGCAAAATTCTCAATTACTTCCAGCACAGAAAGATATCATCCTAATGTTTGAGAAAAATATACATAAAAAGGTAAAAATAATGTAGCAGTGGTAGGGCAAATACCAAAGAAAAATATTCACCAGAAAAAGAAGTTCATGCATTAAAGAAAATTCAGCCAATTGAGATCAAATTAAGAATGGACCAAGGCAATATTTTAATAGCTTCCCATTAAGCAAAGAATCGGGGACACTTTAAAGCAAAGAAGTAGACAAGACAATGTCACCACCATGGCAGTTCTGAAACTTGTCAATAAGAAGTTTAGGGGAAGCAGGAAAAAGAATAACTCCAGGGACAGAAGGAAACCCTCTAAGTTGCATCTCAAGATGTAGACTAGCTGATTGAGCTAATACTGCAGTGAGGCTGCTTACAACACCCTGATGAGCTTGTTTTGTCCATGCCATCTTCTACCCCAGATTAGGAGAGGGCAGAATTCAAGCACAGGGGAGATAGCCATGGGCAACTGTGGCAAAGTGCGGATAGCTTGCGTTAAGCCACAGTAAGATGGGTTTGAAAGAGAAAAGGTTCATTAACACCATTGCATAAGGAAGTACTTACCAGATACAACCTTTGAGACACCGGAATATCTGACAGTGTGTTGTCTACCAGGCTTTTATGAGGGGTGGTCATTGTGGTATGGCAGGTCAAGATATCAAAATACTCCTGAAGTATCCAGCTTGCTTAGTTGAGCTAAAGGTAAAGGGAAACCATAGCATATTCCAGGTGTCACTCCACTCTCCTTCAATGGTCCATCCTACTATTCTTATTCTTCACAGTGTTGAGAACTATTGTCAAACCTATTTCACTACCAGCAAATCCTCCTTTCCTCCCTGCTGCACATACTGGCAGGAAAGTGAACATTGACTTGAGTGACTGAGCCATTTAGTACCAAGGGAGTACAGTTAGTAATAACATAAATCCAGGAGGCCATGAAACAAGCTGGATGGAACCAAGCATCTGGACTACCTGAAAGGCCTTGATAATAAATGTATTGCTGCTGAGACTCCAACCCTATTTCTAAATGTGAAATTGCCAGTGAATTGATAGTTACTAAGGGTGAGAGGAAATCCAAAGCTGGATCCACATTTAAATGTTTAAAGTCTCACAATTTTGCATGTGAGCATTGAACTAGCAGCCACATTGCCTCTGAGTCCAATAGATGGTTAAATGTCCAAGCCTTAAATGAGAGACTGCTGTTTATTCATAATTTATGTGAAGCTGAACTTGGAAAGACCACCCAAAAAGCAAACAGATCGATAAATGCCTTGTAGAAACTGCACATTTCATTGTGCTACTGATAAAGTTTAAATTTCTTGTTAACTTTTAAAGAAAAAAGTATCATTCCCCTTCTCAAGGACATGACTATAAAATGGCTGATACCACAAAAAAGCAAGGAAACAGCAGTGGACAGTCAGGGTTCACAGCCATAATTTTTAAAAAGAAATGCTAGCTCAAACTCTTCTGCATTCATGCCATCCTTTCACTCTTCCTCTCTATGTGACACTGCAGTGAGTGCAAAGCTCTGCTACAAGATGTCTTGAGAACAAATTCAACAGGGGGGAATATTTTATGTAATTTATTTTTATTTCCTTTTTTGGGATGTATCAGCAATCCTAAACAGTCTTTGGCAAACTAAAGAAACTATAAAACCTTTTACTCCTCCCTAAATCTGAAGTACTTCATCCTTTTCTACATCTACAGAAGTTTAACAAGTTTGAAGTTAGCCAAAGGCTTTTTGTGACAACAGAGTAGTGCTGAGGCCCAGACTCAAGCCCACTGAACACAAGAAAAATGAAAACTAAAAAAAAGCAATAATAATAATCCATATACTATATGAACAATTTTCATTGGTGAAGAAATCCCCAAAAGAAAGACAGGGCCTCTTCCATAAACAATTTTTTAAAGCTTTTCATTTACAACAGGGTAGAAAGAAAAACTAGTTCAGAAATTTGGAAGGTGTTTTATTTAGTGATTTGTTAAGAGAATACTGAACCAGTACAGAGTGCAGAAGGTTGTGCTGGCAATCAAAAATACAAACTCTCTTGTTTATGAAATAGAAAAAATGCTATAAATAAATGTCTGGGAAGTCCTGGTGCTTACCACGTAAATGTTTGAGCCAGTCTAGGGAATAAATAAATAAATATTGCTGCTCTTTGCCAAGCTGACGGGTAAAATGCTCTCACAATGTTTCCAGTACTTTATGCCTACGGCTTGGTCATAGACCACAAGTAAAACTTTCCCAAGAGCATTTTGGAATTTCCACTTCTGTACAAGATTGGGAAATGCGAAGCCACCATCAGCACAGGAAAAAAGAAGTTTCAAGAAACTTCTACCAAACTTCTGCACCACAAAATTGTTTGAGTCTTTGAGTCATTTTGTCTTCATACAGTGTGTGTCACCTATAGCACTCCATAACTCATTATTGTGACAACACAGCCACAGCACCATCCATAGCAGGGCAATCCTGAGGACTTCTACCTGGATAAGATCTAGAGCCTTCATGAAAAGAAATGTCTGGGCCTACTCCACAGAGGCCCCTCAGGATCTCAGAAAGCAAAGAAATGGTGGAATGATCGAAGTGGAGTCTGTGTGGGGAGTGGAGGGTGGCACGTGAAAAGGATGGGACAGCTACGGTGGCACAGCAGGAACAGGGAAAGGTTTTGTTTCATGTGGCATCAGAGCTACTGATGGGAGCTTTGGTCAGACTTCTTGGATGGTCAAGGCAGGGGTCTTTCTCCTCCTGAAGAGCTTGCTTTTCCCCATTTGACTGGCTATGTCCCGCTCCCACGGTGCGTGGGTGTGGCAGGGGAAGCCACAGCCCACGTGGGCTCCACAGGACCGCAGGGCAACAGCACCCTACTGCTTGGCACACCTATAGCAAGCTTCACCAAGACCACATACCATGGGCAGCTGGGCTGCCCTGCTGCTGGTGCTCCCTCTGATGACTGTCCTGACTGCTTTAGGCATCATGGTCTCCAACCCTCCACCCTTTCAGTGCTCAATCTCTGTTTAATATAAGGTAGAGTGACACCTTTATAAACATCTTTCTTGCAACACTGGCAGGTTTCAGGGGCTGTCCCAGTAATGTTTTCTTAGAGCAACATCACAGAAGCAGGTGGCTGGAAGGTGCCTCAAGGGGTCAGATGTTCAGCCCATCCACATGTTCAGGGGCAGCTTCAAGCATCTCTACTCCATACAGACATCTATGCATTTGAAAAAACATATATTAGATGATTAAAGGGATCCTGCAATTTCTCGAAGTAACTATACCAGTGCTCAGTTAATGTCTGATCTAAATCTGTCTTGCTGCAAAATAAGCCAGTTTCTGCACATCCTATTCCCCATGGTCCAGGAATCCAATCAGTAACTGTCTTCTGTGTAGCTGTCTTGGCATACCTGTTATCATTTGCCTTTTCAACTCCTCATTTCCAGACTAAACAAAACCAGCTCTCTCAGCTTTTCCATGTAAGTTTTATTTTCCAAATGTCTGTTTAGTAGGAAACCACAGGCCAGCTTACAGGCTTAACTTTGAAATCCAGGACTAAGCTTCTATTATCTATATACTACAAATAACAAGGTAATATCAAATATTTCAAGATAACTGACAGGAAATTTCAGAAGGGGATTTCATAGCTTGATAGCACCTAAAAGCTTTTATGTGTAAAGGGGTTTAGTGCTCTGGATAGTCTCAGACTGGTAGATGGTGAACATACAAGGGAATTCTGGAAATACCATGTTTACTACGTTGAAAAATAATCTCTCCTCCCAGATTCCTGTCTCTCTCTCTACAGCTCTCCAGACAGTTTCAGTTGTAAAAATTAAAGGAAACTTACGTCTGAAAGCAGAAAACTGAAAAGCTGGCGGATCTCATAGGTTCCTCCTCAATCTGTCCTGCCGCTTCGCATGCTACAGCAATTGTCTTGCTCAGCATTTGCAAGGGTCACTTCATACTTCGTAGCACCATTGCACTTTTAGCTTAACAGATGGTGGTGTTTGTCATTGATGCTGCAACTAATGTCAGCAATTAGCTGTACAGACAGTGTAGAGCCTTTACTGTCTCATAGTCCTAATCAGTATGTGTCATTTTTCCCATTTGAGCTCTCCTTTCACTGATGTTTTTGATCCTGCTCTTGTCTAGAAACCATGTGCAGCAAATGGCATGCATGTCCATATTGGCAAGAGCAGGCAGAAGCCCTCATATGGAGCCACCAACATAACAATGCAGCCAGCTGCTCGCAGATGCAGGGCTGCTCGCAGCCAAGCCTGCTGTGTCTGTTTGGAAGATGGCTGCTTGCAATAAAACCGTGTCAATCCACAACGCAGCATGCGGTGTCTCCAGAAGATTGCTGCAGACAGCCCGAGCTTTTCAGAGGTTGCCGGAGAGCTTCCCCCAGCATGAACAAAGCCTCACACGGGATGGGGGCCCCTGTGCAGTGCTGAGCGGGGAGCCACAGCCAGCCCTCTGTCCCCTCCCTGCACTGCAGGTTGCCTCAGCTAATGGCTAGCATCAGTGCCACCGTGACAGCAAGGTGTGAGGGTGTTCGCCCATTAGCCCCAGATCAGCCCTGGGGAGGAGGGGAAAAGGATCCCCCACGTGTGATAGAAAGGAGTTTTCTAAATCCATCAGAGGCTGTGAGCAGCAGGACAGTGAGGAGGTCCTACTGCCATCTTTTACCTACATATGGTCATGCTAAGTCCTGAAGGGAAGTGCCTAGGATAACATGCTAAGTGTCTTAAGAAACTTGCAAGGGAAAGAGGTGTCTGATTCAGAAAACTTCATGAAACTTCTTAACAAAGCTTCCACCTTGTGACTCATTAAAAAGAAAGTATGGAGGTCCCTGGTGTGGTGGGGCGAGCACTCTTCCCACCCCAGAGTGTTCAGTGAGCTGGAGGAGAAACCCCTGTTCTCACTTGAAGAAAATGATGTGTTTCTTCCAGGGTGTAAGCACTTTTTGTCATGCTTAATTCCCTGTTTCTTCAGGGGTCAGGGTGTTAATGTAATGTTTCTCTTTCTAAGCCACATGGTTGATATTGGGAGTTCTAATTACTTCTGCATCTTCCAGTACATCTTTTACTGTGGCAAGGGGGTAAGCTAATAGAGAAATGCCTACATTTTGTAGTTTCTAACAAGGTTTCTGAGATAAATCACAAAAGTATAGTAAATAGTAGCTATAGCAAATTAAAATGCTTGGAAGAGAACTGCTATGCAGGACTGCCACACTTCTCTCCAGGATTTCCTCTACTGAAGTACAGGTGTCTGTGCTGTGTGGTACACCCAGGATGTGTTGGATCTACTTACAAACACATTTTACACTATCAGTCTATGTACAGTAAACGTAATGATTTCAGGACACTGACAATGAGCATAGCTGCTCATCTATGAAGCAGACACAAAGTAGGTCCAGAGCTTCCCAGATCCATGTAGGTATATTGCACCATGCAGTTGCTTAGGGACATACCTGAGACTTTTGGATATATGGCAGCCTGGCTGGAGTTTCTGACCAAGAGCAATCACATCTCATCTGCCAGCACTATCAGATAGCTGCTTGTCTGAGAGAAAATGTGCAAGATCTGTACAAACTTTTTAAGAAAATGTTCATTTTCCATGGAAAATAGATATGGTAGGGAAAACACAAATATATGGTCTCTCTCCTTCTTTGTCTTTCCTTCCCTCCCCGCTAATTACCTGCAATTTGCCTATTTTTTTTTTCAGTTCTTTCCTCCATCTCCCCCTCTCCCTCCCCGGGTCCCTCCCTCCTTTTTGAGCAATTAACTCTGCAGAAGCCAGCTAACACATAACAGGGGCTGTTCTTTTTAGCATCCTTTGTTGTAGAAGGCACTAGAAATAACAGCAGGTTTGAGGTTTTCCTGGGTTATGGAGCTGTCATTCAAGCAGGTCATGTCTATACAATATCACTGAAATAAAATTTTGCACCTTTTTCAGTGAATTTTCTTCTCTGCTTGGTCTGTCTGCCTCCAGAACCTCCAAGGCCTTTCCCTGCTCATGATATGCCAGCCAGGCTACCACCATACTTCAGGTTGTCCATGCCTTACATTTAAATGACTTCCTTTTCAAAAGATTAAATCCATATGAACTTTGACTCTTCGCTTCTTCCCTAGCCCCAATTTCTGACTAAACTGGAGACAGGATGAGAGCCCTGTTGACCCGTGACCAGGCTCTGTAACCCAGAACACATCTGGGAAGGAAGAGCAAAATGATCTCTGGTCCCAGCCATGTCTAACATCCCCCTACCTCCCTCATCTACTTCCTTCCTCCTTCTGCTGCCCTGAACTCCCAGCCCCACTTTGCCCTTTAACTGCTCCCTGACTTCTTATTCCATTTTTCTCCTCTGTCTCCCTGCAAACTCTCTCCCTCTTTCCCAAAGCTGCTGTGGATATTCCTCCATCACTTCCCATCCAGCATGCACATGTCGTACTTTCTTTTCACAACCAGCTTCTGGTTAGCCAGTAGACTCTGATTACATTTCTTCCATACACCCCCACCTCCCCACCCCACCTCCCTTAGCAGAGTTGGATTTTAGTGAAACGCCTGCAGACCTTTCTCAGATTTCAGCCAAGAGCAAGGTTCAGATTTACATTGCTTGGGTGTGACATGGAATCAGCAACAAAAGTATGTTCCCTTGAGCACTTAAGTTCATATAACCCCCGGCTCATGGGCAGATATTTGCTGGGATATTCTGCCTGCCAGTGCTCACTCTAATTCATCTGGTGCCTGACAGCTAGGCATATCTCTCTGCAAAGGATAATCTCTCTCCCTTTCTTCTTCTTCTTCTTTTTTTTTTTTTTTTAAATTTTAAAACCCCACATCTATCTTAGTCTTGTTTCCATGGAAGCAGCAGGTTTGCAGTGAACACCTGAGAGTACCTGGTGTAGGAGTGAAGCCAGGCTTTGTGACTCTCCATAGGGAGTTACATAGCTGTCCAAATGTACACACAGCAGCAGATATCATCTAAGAAATGGTGTTTTATTCAGAAAGTTGTATCTTAAGAACCTCTTGCTCATTGAACCCAAGGTCTAGACCACAAAACCAGTCCTGCATCATGAGCAGGCATGTGCAATTCTAGGCAAGATCAGCAAGAGTTTATGGCCTTACATAAAAAAAAGCTTGCAAACATAAGGAGTTCTCCACCTTAGCTACAACAAAACTGGCAATGTACTATAATAAAGCACTTGAGGGCTCTGGCAGTCACAAAGTAGAAACATAAATGCAGTCTTGCTTTTCTAACATAAGCACTTTAAAAACAGTTCTACTGTAACGCGTAAAAGAGCTGTTAGAAGAAAGTGTCTTTGATTAAGAAATCTTAGACCACATCAAACTACCCTATTGTCTTATAACAACTACCTTCAGAAAACTCACAGCATGGCCTGCTTATGCCAAGTACAACGCTCAAGATGGCCAGCCACTATCACTGCCTTCCCTTTGTGATCTGGGACTGGGAAGATCAGCCTCAGCAGAGGCCTCTCTCCTCTTAATGACTCACAGATGACTTTGCTGGCGTTTCTTGCAGTTCCTCCCAGAAGAAGTTTACGAAGTGTTTAGGGTTCAATTATTGCTGAATCAGTGCGTCTTCATTCAACAGGAAAAGAGAAACGCACTTCCATTATCGTCTTGCACTGAGGTTAATTAAAAGCAGCTCTTCAGCTGGTTGTGGCCTGTTTGCCAGTTGTATTTTGACACATATTGCCAGCAGTATCTGAAAACAGTGGTTCTGTTTGTTTATCAGGGCACACCAGTATATCTGGTAAAGGCAGTTCTGCATAGAAGTGTTTAAAACGAATATGCTTATGCTTACATGTATGTGCGTGTGTTTGTACACATACATGTATTCTGGGGCCTCATTCCCTCATGTCCAATAATTCACCCAATCGCTCATATCAAGGACAATGTATCTAGCCATCTTTCAACAGTGGATGTGATCTCATTTCTGGAAGAGATCGTGAAAACCTCGCTGCAGAGGAGCAGGCCCTGATATTCTGATTTCACAGTTATGGCACCTCTGTTACTTTCAGAAAGCCACCACCAGTATTGCTCTCAAATGAGACAGACTGGTTTACAATACTCTTGAATACTTACTGTTAAATAGCAAACTGGGGGGGGGGAAGAAAAAAAGAAGTATTCACCACGTATCTTTTGCAGGGCTACACTCTGAGGTTTTGTCAGTAGCATCAAGCTGCCACAGTGCTGTGGCAGCTTTTTACAGATGTTCTGCATGGGAACCAAAACCTCTGCTTCTATAGTTCCCCCACTGCCTTCTAGCTGGTTTTACATTTTCCTTGATTGCAGTTGGATATTTGAAAATGTCTGCTGAAACTCTAATTACAACTGCAGTAAACATGAAAGCCTTCTGTAGTTAAATTGCTCACATAACACTGATTTTGGTTTGGTTTTGTTTTTAATATGAAAACAACAAACATTCCACAGCCAATTATACATACCTTAAATAAAGTTCAGAGCAGAGAAAGACCCTGATCACTGATGCTGTTTAACTCCCTTCAAGTAGCCAACTCACAGAACTACAGATGCAGATAAAGAAAGGCTACAGATATTCCACAAAAATGTTGAAAACAAATGCTTGGTCAGCCCACTGGCCTAGCTTCAGTAATTCATGTCACAGAGTTAAAGGCTGCTGTTCGTTTTTTCTCCAGAGTGCTGGTTTTACAAAGGGAAGAGTGGTGAAGGTTATTCAACATGCAGACCCTCCTTTCAAAGATATTGCTACCGATTTTGTCCCCAAAAGAAGTTGATCAGCCCCTGTCTGAAAGTGGGGAAAGTCTACTACCATCCAAGGTATGCACAGCATCAAGGGAGTGGTTTCAAGAACGAAACAGAAAAAGATCAAAAGGACACCATGTGGATTTGTCTGTAGTTGAGTCTTGACTTGGAGATTGCTAACAAAGACCTTCTTTGATCTAGAATCTTTTATTACTGCAGAGAATAAATGCAAGGAACAAAACATTCACCTTAATTATTTTTCTCTTCCTCTCCCCTGCCCCAGGGAAGTGAACAATTCAGAGCTTGATGTAGGTTTTGGAAATGTAACTGTGTACTGGGTTTCAAAGTTCCTTTTTACCCGCATTTCTAGCAACCAGCCACAAAAGCTAAAGATTGTTAAAAAAAAAACTGGGTTTGGGCTCATGCTAAAATGAAAGACTGATTCTCTAGAAAGCTCTGAGGCAAAGTAAACTGTGCCAAGTGTAATTTCACATCCTTGCTGATTGTCCTCTTCTTCCAGTGCAGTCATTCATTTGCTCTGTCACATGTCCCAAATTATAAGAACATTATAAAGAACATTTATCAGAAAGTTTCTGGCCCATGACTGTCAATGACTATGTGGGTTTTTCTGGAAGTTTCCAAACTTTTTTTCTACTCTGTTCCCAAAGATGTGTCGCCTATTTCTATTTCTAAAGAGGAACTGAAGTGTTATTCCTGTAACTGCAGAGATTATTACTGTGTCACTCATACTTTCTTTTTCATCAGAGCAAATTAAAATAAATCTTTTTAGTGAGATAAGACTAATGTGATCACTTAGTTAAAAGATACCTTACGCAGAACTACCACTACTTGACAAAACCTTTGCCAAGGCTGGCTATAACTGGCTGGTAAATCTAAATAGGAGTCACCTGATTTTCCAGGGGCTTGAGCAACACAAACAAAATGAGGCTTTGACTAGAACAGTGTTGAGGCAGATGCTCTACTCCACCTACTTTATAAGTTAGTATGATTTATTAGCATTTTTTTCCAGTATAGCTTCAAGTGCAGATCGGAATTTATCCTTTTCTAGTTTTAGAAATTCCAAGAAATTGTATCTGGACCCTTTACCCTCTGTGAGACAGAAGACAGCTTGCTCTGAAAACATAGTAACAGCAGATGCATGATGCTTCCACCAGGACCATGAAGTCATTATACTTTACATTGCACAAAGGGGAAAAAAACAGTTTTTAAAGCAATGCTAGACAGGCTTTCTTCCAGTATTCGGAATGAGCTGGATTAAAAATCCAGAAAGGGACTTGATTTTTCAGTTTGAATATTTTAAATGAGCCCCAGTTGTTCTCCAAAACCATGGCCTTTTGCAGTCTTTTGTCCAAACTTTACTCCTTATTTACTCCTCTGTCGAGTTTTTTCTATGGTAAGTGTCCAGATGCCACCTTTCAATAAAGTCTGATCTTTTCAGAATAAAAACTGCTGGCCTGAAGACTCTCATAAACTGGGTCTTTTGAGGGATGATCCTTGGTATCATGTAATCTCATATTCAGTTATAAATGAAGTAGCAAATAGGCAAAAGAACCAGGATATTTTAGTTTCTTAGATGTAACAGTGGAATATATGACATGTAGTTTTGCTATGTCTACTTTAGTGTTTGAATCAACTGCTGCCATTGTAGGAGCACAACTAGCAGAGCAGCTCCATCCCAAAGCAGACAACAAGATGATAGAGCACACTGGAGAGCAGCCAGCCAGGAACTTCCTTTTTTACGGACATGACTGAAAGGGGAAAGTCTTGACAAATATTTGATTCTGATTCACTCCATTTTGGTCCAAACACTGGGCAACTGTGGTATTCAAATGAAACCAAATTTTGTTCTTTTTCTGGCTCTGACTGCCACAGACTCCCCATGTAAATGCCAAACAGTGACTGTGATATAACTAATAAAGTTTGAATCTTCATTCTTTCTGTGTTGTTTATATAGTAGATTTTTTAATAAATTCAATTTAAAAGAAAGCTCCATGGTCTTGGCAGTTAATCATAGGCTACGAGCAAGAAGGGATCTTCTATATCACATTTATTTAGTTGCTGAATCCTATTTCTTAACAACTGTTCAGCTACTACTGTCAGTGTTATGAAGCAAATCTCTCTGAAGAAAATAGCTCTGTACAAATTTGGGGGAAAAATGCAATTCTTTCCCTCACCACGATTCTGTGAAACTCACTGTACATAAGAGAAAACCTAAAGTCTCTCCAGGTTTGCTGTAAAGAATGTATATTTTCCTCCACCTGCAATATAATATACGATGATATTAACACATGGGATTCTTTCTGGAACCAGTTTCCATGAAGGCCTCTGAATAAAGAGAAAGGAAACAAGGAATTTGGAGCAAGTTTTACTCAGTCAGATTTGAATTTAGGCTTGCAGATTTTTGTGCTTTTCCAAATAGAGTTTGATGGCATCACTAATATGTAGCATAACAGGAGAGAGAGACCAGCTGTGCTTTGAGAGTTAATCTCATAAACTGCTTCCAGAGAAGGTCACATTCAGAACCCGAGGGCTTCCAATCTGTTCAGACTTGAAAGGTATGTCAAGGAGGAATTGATTTTAAACCATCCAATTTTAACATGCAGTTGGGCCCCAGCACCGCGCATCCCCCATGCACACAGCAAGACACCAGTACACAGAGCATGTTGAGAAGCAGGCTCCCTCTCTCTCAAAGTTTGCGTCTCCAGGACAATATATGTAATAACCAGAGAGCCACAAAACTTAGTGATTTATTTGACACTGTAACTCTTATGACCTTTAAGCTGAAAAGGTGCATTTCCTGTCACAAAAGCCCTACTGGTTGCAGTGAGAGTACTGTGTACAGCATGCAGGACTCTGCCCTCATTTAACTCCCATGTTCCACTGCCATTTTCAAGCAAAAAAGTCCCTAAAACTGCCAGGAAAAAGTTCATTTATCTTCAAAATACTTGTCAAAAAAAAAAAAAAAAAAAGGAAGGGAAGGGAAGGGAAGGGAAGGGAAGGGAAGGGAAGGGAAGGGAAGGGAAGGGAAGGGAAGGGAAGGGAAGGGAAGGGAAGGGAAGGGAAGGGAAGGGAAGGGAAGGGAAGGGAAGGGAAGAAATTAAAAGTTCATTAGAACTTGGACACTACATTATAGAAGAACAGCTGTCAATCTGAGATTTAGGTTCACTTTATTCAATACAGACATATATAGAAATCCAAGGAGGTGCCATCCAGCCCCTGTTTTTGCTTACTTTTAGATCCCTTAAAATTTTAATAATGGTTGCTTAGTAGGAGGTAAGTAGGAGGTAAAATATCCAGAAAGATTCAGCAAAGTTCATTCTTTCTTAAGGCTGTGAGGTGCTTGTTATTAACAGTCAGTCCATCTCATTGGAGCCAGAGGAAAACTACTAGTAACAAGATTTTTCTCTATGAGTCAAGAGGACACACTGTTTCACAAGGACAGAGAAAAATCTGAGCTCCATCACGGACCATGGAACATGATCAGGGAACAGATCATGCAGAAAAGTCCACTGCTCTCAATGAGATTTAATATCTTGCATTCATAGGAATACGTCTGTATGTCAGACTCTGGCCTTTTGGTGTTGAGCAGTATTCAAATGGCTGCAGTGGATATTTACACTACCACTTTTCAAGGAGACAGCAGATGTTCATTTTGCAGACTAAGACTGCTAGAAGTACAGATGAGAGGAATTAATCCTCATCCAAGGGATATTCAGTTGACATCTTGGTTCCGGTATTGCAGCAATTTAAAAAAAGTAACCTCGTTTTCTTCCACTTTTGAATATCATTGAAGATGCTTAAGATTGAATAATGCCTACATGTTATATGTGGATGTTCCAGGTTTGGGTTACTAGAAATTAAGGATGGTAACATTGCACTATTTAAGATTTATTGACCCTGCAGATAATCTCAGGGGATTTTACTTATTTGAAGGTAATAGTATGGTATAATCAGTGAGTGCAAAATTCACACTGTGCAGAGAACTCAAAAAAAGATTATTCTGTTTGGTTGAAGTTAAACTTTTATTTTAGGTTGATTCTTAAATTACAGTTCCCAGCTAGCATCACTCCGAGTTTATAGCCACAAAGATCTTAATGTTTCCACAATATTTTTGGGAGTCTTCACTTCCACTCATTTACAGAACTTGTCTCTCTCCATATGTCAAAGCTACGTTAGAAAGATGAAATGGCAGATTCCTTTGTCTATGAGAGATAGGATAAAAAACTGAAGAATCACAATGAACCCAGAGGACTGATTCCACCCTCCTGCCTGCATTGTCCCCAGAACAGAACAAGAAACTGCACATGGGGAGTTTGAAAGTTTTGTCTTACGCATCATTGCTTTTCATAGAGACTGAGAAACCTTGCTTACAAGTTACACAATAGGAACTAGATGGTTATTTACAGTGCTAAGGGGAGAGGACTTCCATTTCATCTAACTTCCATTATCTGTAAGTTAAGCACACAGTGTAATCAGTTATGTGTGCAACCCCTCTAGTGTATGGAGAGGGATAGGCAGTTATAGCAAGTGATTCGCCCTGTTAATCATGCAGACCTACATTAAGATGAATCCATTACCATGTGGCTATGCAGTTTCCACAGACAATAGAAGAAACCTAGATGGCTAGCTGAGATTGGATACCTAAGATCCATATACCACACCCCTAAAGTACTGGAAACCCTTTAAAATCTGTCCTTTGCACCATCTTGCCATCCAAACCAGCACTGTATTATTAAGCTATGAAGAATATTTGCTTTTTCAGTATCAATACCTTGCAGCCAGGTTCACCTTCCATCCACATACTGTGTCTTCCACTTGCTGTACATACTCAGTGACAAGAGCCATGCCTTCACTGATTTATAAAAGGAAGGCAGTAATTGTACAACTCACCTGTGCAGGATCTCCATCTTTTACAAGATAGCTAGGGTAAGAACAGTATCTGAATGAGTATTTTTCCTTAGGGGTAGTGTGAGGCTGCTACTTCAGAAACACTTTTCTGTGAGGTCAGTTTATGCTTGGCTGTCATAAGGAAGTAAAAGTAAAAAAAGCATATCCCTTCTTGGGTCAGTTTTCCAGAATATGAGTATACTGTGTTTAAGCCCTATTTCAAAGCTCTGCTTCATGTGACTCTCCATAATAAAGACAGATTCACCTGTCAAACAGTATTCCAGAATCCAGAGACCTGCTCAAGTATTTGGCTTGCCAGATGATGCTCTGCTTTGTCTTAGACATTTCAAAAGTATCCTAAACCATCTTAAGCATTAAACATCTTAAACATTATAGATATTGTAATCTTTGATTGTTGTCCTTAATGGCAACACACAGGATTTTGACTTTTCCCGTTTCTATAAAAATGGCATGTTGAAAATGTTACCAGTTCAGTCGATCAACTTACTTTCTGCATTTTGAAATTTGCAAGCTCAGGAATACCTGAGGCAGTCACCTCTCATTTGATAAACCCAAGATGAAGTATCACTTGGAACTAGCCCTGGGACTAGCACGAAGCTCTTCTATTGCAATGTGTGCCCTAACCACCAGGCAACTGGGTGTGTGGAGGCTCTTTCTGCTTCTCTCTTTCACACTTGATCAGTAATTCTATCCTGAACGTAAAAAATGTTTTCTTAATAAATTTTGTTTAAATAGTACATTCCTGTGGAAAGACGGTGTCAGCAAACAGATAGTTTCTGACTAAAAGAAAAACTAAAACAACTGGTTTGTCAAAGAGGTTTTCTGACAGCTCTATTAGGGCAAGGCAACCTAATACCACTTTTCAGATTATCTGGGTATACTATTAGGAGTTTTCACTTGATATATCAGCTCACAGTTCAATGGTCCCCTCATGCCCTCCTTACAAATTTCCTTTTGGGATCCCTAAAAATAGGATTTGAAATGAACATCACAGTTTTCAAGAATTGCCAGCTTTCATGATATTAACCTAAACATGCAATACTTGATGGTCTGTGGGAAGCCTCAGTCCTGGGAGTTTAATACGCAAGTTCCTTGAGGTATCATCTAAGAACTGCATCCTATTTCTTAAGGTAATTTTTGGACACATTGCTGAAGAAAAAAAAAAAAAAAAGACATAAATTATCACTCAGGATCACTCTGAAGGCACAGAAACCAGAAGGTAAGCATGAACTTTACACCTATATATTTCAATTTTTTTCTTCTTATTGCAATCTGTTATGGGGTTTGACCACAAAAATTGGCAATTCTGGGTTTTTTTAAGCAGATTTTTAACAAAATCATATGGGTACATTTTGTTCATAGCAGAGACCACAGAGCATTTCAAAATGTGTATGAAATCTAGACAAGGAAGTTTGAGGCAGACATCATTCAGTCCCTTATGCTACTTTTCTTATTCAATCAGAAGTCTTTTCACCCTTCCACTTCTTCTGTCATAACTCTTTGTGTATTTAATCCTACTTGTATCTAATCCAACAGTGGGTGGGACGCCAAGTCTAAGGAGGAGCAGCTATACATAAGTACCTGTCTATATCTAGCCAGATTCAAATATGTCTGATAGTGTATTACCAGATTTCCCATCCCAGATCCTACCAGCTTGTCTGAGACAGTAGTCTGTGGAAATACTTCTGCAACATAATTCTGTATCTATTTTTGCTATGGAAATTCCAACAGCATTGCTGTCATTGCTTTATACTGAGTCTGTCCATACAGTGATGGTTTGACTTTCCTGTGAGAGGACCAGATTCCTAAATCTCAAACACAGCAAGTTATTTTTTCCCCTTTTGATCTTCTTTCTTGTCTGTAGCACACATCTACTATTTTCTTTTCCTGGGCAATTGTCTGACATTGTGATAAGCACAGAGCAGCATTTAAGTAATTAAGGAATTAAATAACAAATGTTTTCTTATTGACTTGGTGTTAGAAGCTTCACAATAAGTGTGAGAAGTTCGCACTGGGAAGATGAAAGAGAGGTTAGTGGAACAGCATACATTGCAATTTGCTTACACAGTGCCAGAAAATACTTAGTATAAAGTATGTGGTCATTGGGCTTGGGACAAGCACATGGGATATCTAACCAGACCTTCCTGGACGCTTGAGCCCTTTTTTCCTCCAATCTACAGAGACGCTCTAGAAACCAGAGCTATACTGTGCAGTCAGAGGGTTCATAGTTTATAATGCATGACTTGGTTTCTTAGGATCAAAAGGTAGAGAAAGGTACCAGGAGAAAATAAGAAGATTACTAACTTTAAATAAGCAGTTAGGGAAAACAGGGGCAAATAACACTTGTCACTACATTAAGCAGTTCAGTGTTTTTCCAGATGCTTTGTGTTGGCTGTTTCTTATTGACTACTGTCAAACTTTTCTCCAAGCACTTTTCTGCTATAACTTTTTCTTTTTTTACTTTCAAGCTAAAATAGGGATATATGGTGTCCATTCTTTGTTGAGCTGGACTGAGATCAGAGGGATCGAGATCAGTTGCCAGGCACTAAAAGCAGTAGCAGTGCAGCAGCTGGGAGAAAGGTGCTATCCACTTTTAGCTTTGAAAACATATATTTGGAGCTAATGTTTTTGGCACCAGAAATTCTCATATGAGCCTCCTAGGAAGATCCCAAAGTCCAGGATGGTTAAACACCATGCAGAAACAGAAGCAAGTTACAGAACAGTGGTGTAGCACTGCCTTTGAATAGGTCTCGGACCATGCTGTTCCCCTTCAACAGGTTTTCAAAACGGAAGGACAGAAAAAATTAAACCAAACTTGTTATTTTTCTTCTTATTATTTATAAAGTTTTCCCAAGCTTTTAGTATTGGTTTACAAAAATGTCTTTCATATCTGTTTTCCCTCTTCATCCAGAAGTCCTTGCCAACTGTTTTACATAGTTCACAGGAAGACTCAAGGAAAAAAGCAGCTGTGGGCATGGGGTCCCCTTTCATCAGTTTTGGGGCTTTCCCCATCTCTTGCCAAGATCCTGACTGTCTTATTTCATTAATGAAAACTTAAAGTATCGCATTAGGGACAAAATTCTGACATTCCTGCTTACCCAAAGACCACAGTGAAGTGAACAGGAAGAATAAAATTATACCCCTGGACAAAAAAAAAAAAAAAACAAAAACGGACTTCTTCCACCATCCCCTGAGTATCTGATGGAAAAAAAGAGCAAAGGCTGTCTTAGCAAGGCTTGTGGAGGGGAAAAGATGGGTCCATGCGTAGTGAGCTGGGCTGGGGAGGTTATAACATGGCATTTCACAGGGCAAGCACCACGTAAAGGAGTAACGTGAAACAGATAAGAGAAGGACAAGCCAGGGAATATGCTTCTGCCTTCTTACACAAGGCAATAGTCCAGTATTAGCCAGAGGATCCCCTTCAATGCACTGCTACAGGCACCCTGCAGCTTTGGGGAGACACCCTAAACCCCACCCCTCCACCCCCAATAGCCCCCACAGCCTGTTTGTAATGCAGCTGAGATACCCTGCAAACTGGCGTGCAGAAAGCACTGGGCTGCTCTGTGCGTGGGCTGGGAGGTGACGGCACACAGGCACACACAGCTCAGCTTTGTGGCTCCGGACACTGCAGCTAGCCACCATCACAGAGCATGCTGCAAGCGCAGGAGTTGGCCACTGAAATCCCCATTGCTGAGCAGACAGAAACTCTCTAACCCCACCGCTTCTGAACTCGTCAGCAGGGTTTATATAACGATGAGCCATCAGCTCTTTCACTTCAAGTACTGCCTCGATTTACGTGGCATAGTAGCAATCTGGCTTTGATGGAGAAACATGTGAAGGAATGTGTTCCCTGGGGAGCAATGCAATATACAGACAATGTGAGTAAGAAGAAGGCTGTGCTGTTGAATGATACACATTTCCATCCAGAACATTTTTATTACTCTTGGAACTAAATTAAAGTTTCCACTCTCATTTGCTGAAGGTTAATCCAGATTTCTATGAGATGCGCCCAGATACAGACATAATCTCTTTAATGAACTGCTCTGCCCATTCATTTCTTTAGCTTTTCTGGGTTTTCCTGCATTGATGATACTACAGACATATGGAAAAGAATGAAAAAGTAAAAACACGTGGAAATATAAAAACCTCAGACTAACAGACAAAAGTCCTAGGATTGTCAGTTATAAATTCAGTACGCGACTGGCTAATGTTTACACACTAAGTGTGAAATGCAAAATATAATTAAAAATTATATGACTATTACAGCAGTATTTTAAATACCTATTTTTCAATCTCTTTTCAATCTCTTACTTAAGAAACATCTTTTGTCTTCTAAAATATTATCCTTTAGGACTTAAAAAAATGTAAATCAAATATTTGCTACAATCCAATTTCCTAGTGTAGCAGCTGATATTATGCAGCTTGTATTGTTATTGTTTTGTCTGCAACTCAGAAAATCCATTGTTCAGTCCCTTCAAAATTTCTAGGTGTATATAACTTTTTTTTCTTCTTAATTTTTTTCATCATTCTTCTTTTGCACCTCATTGATCTCATGCTTATTCCCTTAAAACAGTGTGTCTCAGGATACAACTCAACTGAATTATCACTGCTAAAAACAGATGTTTAGAAGACACCTATCAACTCCATAAACTTGTTCCCCTCCTGAAATGTTTGTTAAGATTTCTGAGGCTCCAATACACCCAACTATTCTCTCTCAGCCTTCCTGATTTTGAGACGGAAATATTTTGGTTCAGTGTCTTCAATAACTTTCTTAAACCCTCTTTATTTTCATCAGACATTTTATGTCTCATGACACACATTCCATTTCACTGACTTCATCTGATGGGATTTCCAATTTCTGGAATATTATTACTTTGCCTCACTGAACGTTTTTGATGTTCGCATTATCTGTTCTGGATTTGGTGTGCTCTTTTTGTGTTATAATACTGAGCAGGCAAGCAGCATTTATTTTCCCCCCAACAAACAGAGCTGGTCTAAACCAGCAGGGTTACTCCAGAGTGTAGCACCTCTGCTAGTAAGTGTACATCAGCACAAGAGAAAGAGGAAAAAGATTTCAAGAAAAGTCTGACTAACTCTAAAAAAAACTAGATTCTGGGCCTTTGACAAGTCCCCCCTCTGCATGCTATTTGCACAAACTACCACAAGCAATCTGACAAAAACACTAGTGCATTTTGAGTTTACTGCCCCAAATACAGAAAATAAGTAGCATATGAAATGTACTAGGGATATTATAGTTCCTACAATATTAGATTCCCACTTCTGGTTAGCTTTTGCAACCCACGGGACCCTGTTAAATCTGTTGTTATTAGAGATGTAAATGAGACTTCAGTTTACCCAACCAGACCTCTGACCGTCTGTGGCTGAGTCCCGCTGAAGTTGGTGGCATCCTTGCCATTAAATGCAGGAGACAGAAAATCAGGTCCTGATAGCAGAGAAAGGTATTTTGCCTATCTGAAATTTATGTTCCATGTTTGAGGTGCCTTACATTTTCATGGGGCCTGATATTTTCATTAAGAACAAGGTGGGTATGCTATGCAAATGCAGCTGTAGAAAAATCAGACATCTAGTCTAATTTAGTCATCTAAGTTCTTCCTGTAGCCCGTGCAAACAGAGAGGGAGAAATTAATCCCACCTGTCTTAGATAACTATCCTAGGATACAATAAATCTGGACCTGGTCTCTCCATTGACCTCGAAGAAAGCCCACATACCTATCTTTTAGGTAGTTAAAAGAAATGATCATGCCTAACCAAAAGTGTCTAACTTGAGCACTGCTGCTGCTACCGTAAATCTAAGTGTAAGGAAACAGTTCAGACTTGGCTTCCTGTAAACCCAATGAGTCCCACTGCCTCAGCTGAGCACCTACATTAAATGGTTTAAATGCAGCCTCAACATTTCAGCTGGTACAGATGAGAATAGCGCTGACGGCTACGCTGATTTCTGCTAGCTACAAACTGGGTCTGGGGCATGAGCAGGGAAGATCATGTGGGCTCTATTCTTCACCAAACTCTCATGATCTCTTCTACAGTTGAACAGAAGGGCCTCTTGATGCTGTTAAAAGGCCCCTTTGCTATTTCCAGCTTATTTTTTTTTGCACATATTTTCCCTTTTCTCCCCACTCCTGTATTGCTAGCTTCCACAGGAGGGAATACAAGACTGCTAAAGAACTACAGTGACACTCTTCTGCATCACAAATATCTCCCCAAAATCCCTACTGGTCTCCATTCTGTCTCCACATATTTTGTGTCTCAACTTGTAGTTTCAGCTACTACAGAAAATATTCCAAGGCAGCACTGGCTTTAGAGGCTGCATCTGTTAAAATGGGCCATGGCCTGCTCTATGGGCCTACAGTCAACTGGCATAGCAGCTGTAAAATATGTTGTAATCATCTGTAGTGCTAAGGTCTTGCAGCTAAATCCTCTCTGGCCCCACCGTCCCAACGCCATAGATTCATGCAGGCTATTTACTGAGAACAGGATTTGGCCCATGCTATCCCACAGGCTCTTGCATTGTTGGAGAGGTGCTGGTGAGCTCAGGTCAAAACTATGCCCTAGACACTGCCAAACAAGCAGTAGGAATAAGCACCTCTCACAGAGGTTCAGCCGGGTGCCTGACCCTATTTAGCTTACTAGTATAGACATAGCCAGAACACCTAGAAATGCCAGTAATGTGCACTAACCCAACTTCTGCTGTCAGATATACCCCTGAATCCACTGCTTAAATCCATGAGCGTCATGTCCGGGTGAACAAGAATACCAGCTGTCTCAAACACTTTAAACTCAATATTTAATACTCGTACTAAAGAGGGATAGTCATCTTTTTATTCCAAATTAGCACTAAGATGTAATCCAATAAGTTCCTTGCCTTGGTACATGTATTCTTCAGTGTGCCATTTTACAAAGATGGATGATCAAAATGCTTCATCCAGAACTTTAACATTAGAGGTACCTAATGTCTAGATGGATCGGCTCTTTTAAAAAAATACAGAAAAGCAAAGAGAAGGACCCTTTACTCAACAGGAAGGCAAAATGGCCCTAGCATTCTTGCATTGTAGAAAAAACGTGGACAAAATGTGTTTATTGTGAAACTTTCCATCAATTTGAAATAAATGTCAGGTTGTATTATGACAAACAATTTCTGTTCCTATTGCACCATAATTTCCCTGTCCTAACTTGACAGACTACATTAAAAAAGCCAACGTATTTGTCAACATTACCAATTTTGCCTCATCCGTTCTCTTTTTCCCATTTGGATTTCTTCTTTTTCTGGAATCTGATCAACCTCTGACTCAGAAGTTTCCCCAGATTTTCAAATAATTGACCTTAGCATTTAATCAGGAGCGAAAGTAGAAGCAGGTGGGAAGAATCTTTGTAATTTGGTTTACAAGTCTGTATTTCCAGAAACCTTGCCTGAACCCAGTGGAAACATAGCTTTAATTTTCCTCCTATAAAGGATGGATTAAGTGAGGTTGCCGGAAAATGCTCCACTTCAAAAATTTGACTGCATGCTCTTGCAGCCTGTTAGAAGTCTGTTAAGGTTATGACAGCAAACATGACTTCGTGTTACAGTTTTTGCATTTGAATCTACATCATGAACATAAGGAGACGGAGTGAAAGTTGGGTCATCCTCAAGCAGTGCTTTGCACCATGTAATGGTGTCTGGGCCTCGAGAAGGTCACCTTGCTTGCCATCAGAAGTCTCATAATCAACCAATAGCAAGAATGGCTGATATGTAACAACAGTAATTCAGATAATAGTGCCCCATTCAAAACTCAGTGTATGCAGAGCTTTTTCATAGGCTTTGGTATAAAAACAGGAAAGAAAACAACATAATTTTTATTTTTATTATAAATAATCCAGCCACCAAGCCAGGAAACATGAAATTGTTACTATACTCTTAATTGGTTTAGTGGTGGACTTGGTAATGTTAGGTTAATGGTTGGACTGGGTGATCTTAAAGGTCTTTTCCAACCTAAATGATTCTATGATTCTATGATAAGAGTTTGTACCACTTTAAAAGGAAAACTCCTATAGTCCTAGCTAGGTGTTTTGTCTTTACTGTTTCCACCATAAACACATGCTGGAGAATGATTCTCACTGACTTCGGTAGGGTAAGCAAGTTTTCAAATTTTAAAGTAATGGATGACTAGATTGGACTAGAACGGATTACTGGAAAGGTGACTGTGGCTGAGTCAGAACAAAAAAAGTGCATTTACTTAGAAAATACAGAGGGCCCAGCAGAAGAGTCAAGAATAAGCTTTGGGTAGTCAGGAGACTTAGATGCTTGCATCAAGACTGGGCTTTTGAAGTTATCCAGCTGTTCTTCACACATCTACTTAAAACACAAAAATACACAAGATTTAAGAAAATAAAGAAAAATATAATGTTCATTCACTGCAATATCCCCATAAATGATTATTTAAAATAATCTAAAGTATTTTCTTTTATTGGTATATTTTGCTATGTTATGTCTCCTCTACAAAGTCATTCTCCTAGGGCTATTTACAGAATATCAGATTAAAATGTCATTAAAATAACTGAAATATGTTACAAACAGTGGTAGAGATGCCAAAGCAGCACAGAGTTCTTCCAACACTCTTCTGTTACGGTTACTTAAATATCACTGGCTAGTCGCTAGTGTTGTGCATCATTCCTGTGTAGGTCAGTAGGATTATTTGTTGAATAAGGCATCATAAAATACCCAAAGGGTGTTTTGAGCTAACAACAAAAATGAGCTGAGAACATCAGTAGTCTCAAATTAGAGAAAATGAAAAGAGAACTTTTATAGTGTTGCACCTATCTTTTATTCCTAGCTATAATAAAAGCCTATACCCTTCCAGACCAAAATATTTGGCTTTATAGGTGTTTTCCATCTGCCCAAAGAACTGCCAGAGGAATAGGTAATGAAGACCTAATTTATCACTTCATTAGACCAACTGGGATCAAAGATTCCCTTTGTGGTTTTCTGAGACATGAAAAAGAAGTAACTATGAAAACTAACTCCCAACTTTTCATTATTTTTACAGTTGCTTTTTCTTGTTTTCATTTCTCAAATATGCACAACTATGCAGGTGATGAAAATAAAATACCTCTGGTACTTTCATATTCAGAAAAAAGATCAGTATTTTCCTGTTTTCAAAGTAATTGAAAAGGTAGAGGAATATACTGAACATGAGTCTCTTTTTGCTGTCATTGCTGCTGTTGCTGCTGTCACTGTTATTGATTGTTAGCCAGTCAGTGGGGTAGGTCTATGTCATTTTCTTGAAACAGCAGGACTATCAGAAGGACTTTTAAACTCAGAAGACAGATTTTTTTTTTAACATGAAAATGAACTTTTCATGAAAGAACTCAGAAAAGAGAGAACAGAAACAGAACAACATAAATCTGTTCTCTTTCTCCATCCACTCTTTCTTTGCAGGGCAAGTCTTTTCCTCCAGACCTCAGCACAGCAACTCAGGGACCACCAGGGTTACAATAAACTCTACAAAGTCCCTTTGAGTCCTTGGGAAAACCTAAGGAAAAGACTAAGGATCTTCTGATCCTTCTTCATGTACCTGCTTCCAAAACTCTTGTAATTTAATCATTTTTGTCTGATTTTTTTTTGTCCTTATACACAGTTTCTTACTAATCTTTCTGTGTTCTCTTTCTGGTTTGTCCTAGACCTTTAATTCAAGTTGTGAAATACCCAAGAAAGAAACACTGAAATAGCTGCACAACAGCTTAGAGTCCCTTTTTTTCTGGACACCTCATACAGCTAATAGTCCAGTCCCCTGTGCAAGGGAACTCTGTACTAAGATGGCTATCCAGGCATAGCCTATGTGGTAGGAGAAAGTAGATGGAAGGACAGAGGTGATAAAGGAAAAATGAAATTAATGTTTCCCAGTTCATAAGTGCCTAATATTATATTTAGGCAAAATAACCCTAGAGAAACCTACATCTCTTGTAAGAAATGCTGAAAGCTGGGAACATCACACTTGCTGCAAAAGAACTGAAATTTAGTTTGTTCCTTAATTTCTCCTTTTTACCCCTGCACTGGGCAGAAGAGTACTGAGCATCAAAGAGGAGCTGGGACAGGGTGTGCAGCAGTGCCTCTGCACCTCAGCAGGAAAAATGAGCACAACTGCTCAGGTAATGTTGTCTGAAAGGCTTCTTTCCCTCTTTCACTGGTTGCCTAATTGCTTCCTCTCCCCTGAAGCACTAAGGAATGAGAATGAATGGAAGACACTTATGAATCTACCAACTCATCTTGGAATAAGATAAAGTAAGATGACTTCTTTTGGAAACATAAACTGCAAACATGTAAGACTGCTGTGTATGTAATTGCTGATATACCTGCTGTGACAGGAAGAAGTTCATGGAATAATGCATATTCTGATTGGGTGAAGGACTTGCCCAGGATCCCACCTGAAGCTCATGCAGGTGCTGAAATGCTCCCTTTTGAAAATTACATTTTAAACTTGCTTTTTATAACAAAGAATAATTCAGCACACCTTGAACAGTGGAAACACTACTGTTGTCTCTCTAACTTGCTGGAAAATACTGACCAAAGAGCATATAGATCTTTACATAAACATTTTGTTATTTTATCTTGTCTATGCTTAGACCAGCTCTAGACACAGTCAACAAGATACTTTCTCTTCACATTGCACATTGCGATAATTTATGCTCAGTCTCACAGTATAAATTATCCTGAAGTTTCTCACTATTAGCCTTTTTTTTTAACCTCCTCACTACTAATGCATGCACTATCTCTTACTTTATGGAAATCAAAAGATTTTTTTTTCATAGGTACAAACTCATAGGAGACGAGTGTTTCTCCTGCTCTGCTGTTGGATACATTCGATCTCCATGCACATTTTGGCTTGGAGAGTTGAACTCTTATTTAGGCTTTAGTTATGGTATTGGACTTCTGGTTTTCTATATTTTTTGGAGTAGATTTACCTTATATCAGCAACTAAACAGTAATTGCATTAGACAACTAGAGACCAAGTCTGGATGGTGTGATTGGGTGTAATTGGGTGTATAAAGCCATAGTTCAAGACCTTACTCTGCCTGATTGGACAAGCCCATTTTACCACATACCTGCAGAACACTATAATGCCCTCCACCCCACAACCACAGGCAATTTTAGGATAACTCTCTCCCTCTGATTCATCTTGCTTTTACTCAAAATGCTATCCAGTTGAAATAAATGGCACTATATTCCTTTCTTCAGATATAAATCCACCTCGCAGGAGACTTTTTTAGCAACTTCACCAATTACATCCCTGTAGTGATAAAGATAAAGATAAAGATAAAGACAAAGACAAAGACAAAGACAAAGACAAAGACAAAGACAAAGACAAAGACAAAGACAAAGACAAAGTAACCCTCCACACACAGTTAAGACAGTTTAGGAGCTTTTCGGTTGTCTTTAATGGTAAGAAAGTGAAGGTTTATTTTTAACTGAAGCTTTTACTGAAGCAGCAATTCTTTTTATTTTCAACCAAGATGGGAGTGTCTGGAATGTTACTTTTTATTTTTAAAATAAGTCATCATTTTCACCATCAGTGCTCAGATAGGAGTCACACTGATCACAATACTAGTGGTTGAAAGGTCCAAGCATTTTTGTGGTTTCTTGAATAAATATCGCTAATTCAATTTTGGCGTTCTCAAATTTGTGGAATGTGATATTTGGAAGGGTATAAGAACTGAAAATCATTCTACTCCAAGAAACAAATGCTTTCAATCTTATAACACTGGATAGAAGTAGGGCTTTTTGGTTTGCTTTGCTTTTTCCCATAGAGAGGCAAGAACAAATAAAGTCTCTGCAACACTTAATAACAATTGATAAAAATGAACTCACTGATTAAAAGATTTTGTTTCTTTTAAATATGCTGATCATACTTAGCTCATCAATACTCTGTGGTTCTGTCCAAGGGTAGCATTCAGTCATGATACTGTAAAATTTTTTCTGTGAGTGATTCAAATGAAACAGGCTTACAAAGCTCCTAATTTTATTTTATTTTTTCAGGAAGGGGACGTGGTGGTTTCCAGACTCACAGTCTTGATTATCTGTTTCTGCTCAGTGTTTCCAGTTCATACTGCAAAAATCCAGTCGCAGGAACTAAGCCAATACTATAGCCTTTGTTTTCTCTGTGAAGTCTCTGAAGACAAAGGTCTTTTCAAAATGTCGGGGGAAAAAAAAAAAAAAGAAAATTAAAAAAAGGAAAGAAAAGACCACAGTTAGCCAGAATTGTCCTTACAGTTTATGGTGTGAGGTGTTCTGTATTTTCTGTTACTCAGCTGGTGTCACAAGAGCTCACCTCTGCTGCTCTACCTATTGCCAAATGGGACGTGTTCACGAGGAAGACACATTTGAAGAAAACAACATCTGGGAACATCACATACAGTAACTGTGCTGGTCAGAGGCAGAGTTTCTTCCCTTGGATGATAATTGCCATGTAAGTGCCAGGAATGCCTGTAGCTGGAAAACTATCATATTGCCACAGAACAGGGTGACTAACGTTCTCTTTGGTGCTGTTTAAAGAATCCAGGGCCCTTGAGACCCTTTAAACACTGAAAACTACTATTTCTGGAATACTGTCCATAGCATTTGACTCTTTAATTACATGTCACTATTAGAAGTGTTGCTTATGAGGTTTTAGTTTGGCCTAAACTGCCTAAAACTGACGGTCCAAAGGAAAATGAAAGAATGCTGGAAGGATCTGCTATGGTTGTCGGGCTCAGTCCCTTGGTACTACTGGTTATTCGCCATGCAGTCACCTCTATAAATGTCTCTAGCTACATCTAAAGAGTGATCAGGCTTTGCAGCCACTCCTACACCTCCAGAGCATTCATTCTTGTAATGGTTCACATGGCATATTTTCATGTTTTTGCAACTTTTTTCTGGTGCCAAGAAACAAAGTGCTGAAGCAAGGGAAGAAGCAAAGGAGAATTAACAGAGAAGACAGACTTACACATACACACACAAAAGCAAATAAAAGAAAGAAACAGGGAAAGGACAGAAGGAGAAAAGAAAACAAACAGTGCTGAGATAACAGGGAGACCATTCTTGCTCACTGAATGAGACCAAGAGCTGCAGGAAAGAATTTAATAAATAGTAGCAGTTAAATGCTCAGTGGGGTCTGCACCACTGACATCTGTCCAGATCCCTTTGGAGCCTAGAGATGGTGTGAGAGATCCAGGTGGGTGACACCTACCCTCCCACCCACCAGCCCTCACTGACATGGCACTGGGCACCCTCTCCTGACCGGTGAGATTATCTGGATTAGAGAGTTGATCAGGACACTAGATCCATCAGTACAGTGGTACCAAGAGTCAAGCTCTCATCTGTTCAGCCACAAACAAGCAGCTAGCACCCTCCTTCCCCTTCCTGTTCCCACAGGAAGACCAAGGGTGAAATAACTGCTAAGAGAAGATTAAAGGGCTTTTAAATTGCATCTAACACCATTTCTTTCATCTCTAGCTACAACTTTGCAGTGTAAATATCATGCTGTGAAGACTTAAACAGCCAAAAATGTTGACCTGACTTTTTTTTTTTTTTTTTTGCAAAAGATGTGAATTCCTTGCAAGAGGAGGGGTCCCATACACAGCAACCCAAGTCAATGGCTTTCTATTTCAGTACAAGAACTGACAATAAAATAAATAGCTGCCTATATCCATTGCAGCTAAGGTCTACTGGCAAATAAGCAAGTTAAAGGAAAACAAACTCAGAAAGCAATAAGGACAGTTATTAAAAAAACCCCTGAACATTCAGCTAGTGTGTTGATTTTTACACAGAAATAATTCAAAACAAACTGAAACAAAAGCCTGTCTTTGTGTGCGGTAGAGCTGAAAGATTTGTGGCAGGACTTGTCTGCAGGAAACAAGAAGTAACCCACCTAGCTGCACGGATTGCTGTAATTATGATCTTAAGCAGAATTTATATGCAATAATTCCCTCCCAGAGGAAAAATATTAATCTGGCAGAAGGCAAATTTGGCAGTTGGTCAATCAGTAATAGTGAGATATGTGAGGAGAGACAACTACAGATGGAGAAAGACAAGATGAGAGAAGTCAAGGTGTAGGAAGGGATTTTGTAGTTTTTGATTGTTAAACAAATCGGAATCCAGAAAAAGGGGATGACTGTGTGGATGGATGCTATCTGGAACTGATTTATTGATTACTGGGCCAAACACCAGAGCGGGGAAAAAAATATAAATTCATCTCAGAATCGTTTCTGGAACTATTATATGTTTCATTTTAATTACTGTCTTCCTTCTCAGTTTTATAATTGGTTCTTCTTCCTCATCTTTCATAATAGACAATGAGAACCAGGATAAGCAAGCATGACCGAAGCAAAAACTTGACCCAAGAGTGGGTCTGGTATGTACCTAAACACATTTATATGACTACTGAATTAATCGTGAGGAAAAGATTAGATTACAGGGGCATGGGGAGGGAGAAAGGGAGGAGCATCCATTCATACATGGAAATCGTGGTGGAGGGGATACTCTTCTTTTCAAGTACAGTCTTCAAAGTTAGCACACACATTCAAATTACAGTCATTAGCACACTCATTCATAAACAGAACAGATATCAAGGTCCTTCCAGCCCCTTCAGCCCCCCAGACAAACAAACAAAATTTGCAGAATTTCACAGATACTACACAGGTTCAGGATCCTCCCAGGCCCTCAAGTCCCCAAACAAACAAACAAAATGTGCAGAATTTCACACACAGGTTACACAAAATTACAAGTTCTCCTTTCCTCCAAAAGCTCCTTTATTTGCATGAGGCAGCTGCACTGGGCACGAGGTCTGTGCACACCACTGCAATGAAGTATGAAACTGGGTTTTCAGTTGCTTTGCACTGTGAGAACAGTGTGAGGGAGGACAACAGCCCGTAGTACACAGCTCCTGGAGGAAGCCTGCGCCTCCTTCTGTGGCTGGTTTCACAGAGGCACTCTGGTAGAAAATAACGTGCTAGAGGTAGCCACTGCTATTATTACTGTAGTAGAAGCAGTAAGCATGATGTGGTTTATTTGCGTTCTGTTTAAATTTCAAGATTCAGAACTACATGGCTCTGATGAATAAACGGCATCTGTGGCTATCGTAGCCTTTACACAGGGGCTTCTTTTCTGGTTTTATTTTAACAAAAAAACTCTGAAAGCAATACTCCTCTGGCAGCCCAGTTACGCGCGTGTGTACATGTGCGAGTGTGCATGGAACGAAAGGGTGGAGAGGAGCTCTGGGCTGTAGTTACTTCTTGGAGTATATCTGTTTTGTACTTACTAACCTTCTGCTGCTTCCAAGAACAGCTCGGTTAATCATGCCTCTTCCACTGAAACTGCATATACACCACTGTACGTTTTCAGCACGGATCCAGATGTGAACAATTAGGCCACGCTGTGCTATTATGCTGCTTCCCATATATGAGACATGGCTAAATAAGAATAAACCAGCTCCTTCTTAAAAATGTGCACAGTCCTTCCCAGACAGGCAGTGGTTAGCCCTTGCTGGCAGCTCCAGCGAGCACTTTCCAAACTCATGGTCTAAATACATGCCTAGACACATGTCCTGACTGCGTGTTGGGACAAGGTCCTATTGCCCACCAGCCCTCACTTCCCTCTTACTCTGCCGAGGCTGGGGGGCAGCTACATCGTGCAGCATCCCCTTCCTCCTCCCGCCCCCCAGCCACCCCACCCCGTCTGGGGAACCAGAAAAAGGAGCACTCTGAAGCATAACATACCCTAGAGGACAGAGACAGCTATTTGGACTAAACCCACCAAGAAGCGCATCCAGAATTGCTCTCAGTCCCTCTGGGACATGAGGTTTGCCCGGCACCTTGGAAGCAGCCGTCATTTCCGCTTGCTGTCAGTTCTGTGACGAAATCCCAACCAAAAAAGCACAGCTAGGGAAAGCCGGTCTACTGGACTGAAAGGTTTAGGCCTTCAATAATGTCTAAATAAATGACAAAAAGCCACTCAGGTTTAGTTTTTTCCTCAAGAGATTCCAGACTGCTCTGAATCCAGTAAACAAAAACTGCCACTGGGGAAGGCAGACATATTTTTCTTTTCTCTTGAGAAATTGTAGATGTTATTCTATGTTTTGTGGTGGAGAAAAAGTTTCTTGAAGCAACTGGAGGGTCCCATCACCGAGATGCTGAGAGAAAGGCTCTAAGAAAGCAATCCAATTGCTCTTCGAAAAGACACTAGAGACAGATAGACATTACAGAGAGACATTACAGACACACTTTAAGACATTAAACATAACATTCCAGCCCACTTCCAAAACTGTAACACTGGATTAGCTACTAGTTGCTCACTATGATATCTAAAATGTTGTTCTAATATCGAAGTATTTGACAAGTCCACCGGACTGGGCTGAGCTGACCCTAGCAGATGCCTATGGTGAAGATAATCAAGTCATCCTTACCTTTCTGTCCCTAGATTTATTTTTGCAGCTTGTAGACACATACTGAACTATCAAAGGGGCAAAGCTGGCTATGGTGAAAAAGGGTAAAGGTACAGAGAGAGACAGAACTATTTACAAGGAAGTTTGACACTCTCCAACTCTCTTCAAGCTGTCAAAAAAACCCTTGGAAACCATTGAAGGGAGCAGTGACAGGCTGGGGGCTGCAGCTCATGACTGTTGAGTATTTGGGGGGTGGGAGAAGAACAGCAGTCATTTAAATGGACTTAATGGCTTCAGTATTTTGGAAATGCTGTATTTATTTACTAAAAATATATATATACACAAAGGGTATATTTTGCCTATCCAAAAAAAAAAAAAAAAATTGGTTCTTTACTTCCCATCACTTTTGTACAGAGTCTGACACACACATCCTAAACATTTCTGGAGTTCAGACATCTTATACCATAATCATACTTTTTTTGCTAGATCTTCAAACAGTTGGCTGCAGGAATGCATTTCACTGTCTGGTTTGTGAAAATTTTGGGCACCCTTGGCAGCTACAGAACAGAGGTTTGGCTCTGCCTGCTGGCTAATCCACCACCTGTCAGGAAGTCCTTTCCTTTTGGTGCAGATTCCTGGTCAACCCAGCTGAGCAGCAATGTTGAGTGCAGCAGGGAGAACTCTCTGCACTTCAGTTCCCCCACAGGAATGTCTGGGGCTGCTCCTCAGGAAACATCCTGCTCTAACCCTGCAGGCGGCCAAGGAAGCAGGGAATGTGTTCCTGATGGCCAGCACACCCTCAAGAAATGTTCGCCTGCAGGTCTAGGTGTATTTGTTTACTACTTTGATCAGTCTGTGACAACAGCAGAGCCTTCTCAGTAATGACAAATTTAATTCAGAGCACCCTTTCCCTCTCTAGACTCCTCTCAGCCTATCTCAGCATGCCACCCCACCAGGCCACTTAGCACCTCCAGCAACACTTTTTCTTCTTGTGCTCTTTCTCGTGTTCTCTTCTGTTTGTCTTGTGTCTTTTCTTCCAGATAGAGAGGAGACAGTTATCCAGTGGAGGCATAAGCAAATAACACCTACTTCACTTCCTTTTCTTGAGAAAGTGCCGGTTACTGATGCTGGGCGTAGAAGGCAAGAAATGTAGGCAGCCTCTCACTTTGGCTACCATGAACAGTGTTTGCATGTCTGTAGAGAGCAGCAAGAGGTGACTTTTCAAACCTCCCCATGGTAAGATCATGGTTAAAGGCCGCGTGAGGATATATTTTCTCTGACTATTTCAGTGGACTTTGAATCAGACAGATGGACCACATGACCATGTCCATGGACATGGAGCACCTACAGCATAAGACAGTGATGTCTTTCCCTACCCGTTCTGATCTTTGAACTTTCCCAACATCCATCAGGTGACTGGTAAAGAGATCTCTCCTTCCTGACTGCTGCACAAGACACCTTTCAAAAAGTCGTGTTCTTCAGCAGCTACTTCCTGGGCTGGTTCTTTCGTCATTAGGTCCCTAATTTCGGTTAACTTCCCAGCTACCCAGAGTTTTACCTTGCAGTGGTCCTTGAAATGGGTTCACCAGTTTTTCATCACATTCACTCAATTCCATGCAGTCAGTCCTTCCCCCCAACCAGATACTCTTTCTGAGACAGAGGGATATTTGAACCCAAACTTGAGGAGCGAGCCCTGCCAAAAATTCTTAAGATAAACACGACCGCCCCTTCAGCTTCTGCTAACAGCTGTTACAAGAGAACAGAGTTCCTCATGCAGGGTGAGACGACAAGCCTGTGTTTCGACTCTTCTGGCAGTACAATAAAAATACACGTTTGATATGTTGTGGAGGATTTGTAAAACTGAATGTTTAATTACAGAGACTTTTTTCTTTTTTTTTTTTTTTAATTTTTATTTCAGCTGCAAAGTAATGAACAAAGTGGTAGTTTACAAGCTCTCCAAAGCTGAATAAATGGAACATTTCAAAGAAAGAGTATATAAAAAAGCATCATATTTATCTCATGAAGTTATAACGTGGGCAGTAATTTATCAGAAACCTTCCTCTGTCATTTCATGCACAATTCTTTCCAGTCCCTGCTACGTGGTATATTAACGATCCCTTTCTATCCAAAGCAGTGGTAAGACACGCTTCAAAACTGTGCACTTTTGTAAGACTTTGTGTGACCTTTCCATTCTGTAGGTCTTCCCAGAATAGGATGATGAATACAGTCTAGCTTGTTTGAATGTTGCAAGTGGTCAACAATGTTTCTGTGGCATGTGGTGACTACAAAGCCTACTATAAAATACATGGAAGGTTGTTGATATGAGAAGTTACAGTGCTGGTAAAACTGGACAGCTGTATCCTTGAAGAAGTCTGCTGCAAAGCCACAGCAGGGAAAAAAACCACACATCAAATCCAGTTAAAAGCTTTCTGAGACTGGCTTGAGAGCCCTGCCTGCAAGAGTAAGTGTGTAGCTTAGATACCAATACTTTTAATTTCTGACCTGACTCCTAGACTGCCAACCTGGACACCAGGCAGCTGGAGAGGATGCCAGGGATGCAGCAATGGGGAGAACTGCCACAGCTCCCTGCCCAGTACCCCGCAGAGCCAGCACATGGTGACCACTTCCCGGTGCTTGTTGTCCAGCAGCCTCTGAGCTAGAGACAGGCTGCTCCTGGCCACTGGCCCCCCAGCCGCCTTGTGCTCCCACACATTCATTGAAATAGATGCTGCAACAGGCTGGGAAACCTTGGCATTCCTGGGACACCATAGTTCTGAGGCCCTGGGTTTTAAGCAAGCATTCTCTCCTCTTTTGATGAACATCCATCTTCTTTCTTCCCCCTCCACATTTCATTTTGAGATCTGGTTTTATTTAACCCTAGATGCAAAGGGAATAATCTAGGTTAAAAAAAAAAAAACCAAACCAAAGGACCCCCTCCCCACTCCATCTTCAGACACTTCTGCAGCACCAAACCTGAGTGTGGTTTTTCTGTTCAAAGCCACAAACTGGCCTAAATTTGCTAAAAGCTGGGCTAGCGCACATGAAGCCTTCATCACGCCTGTGAACTGCCCTGTGGCTCAAGAAGTTCAGAACCGGTCTGCCTATTTTCCCCCAGGAGTCCCCCAAATTTGCTGGCAGCACCGCCAGTGCCTTTGCAAGCCCCAACACCGCCCCTTCGTGGCTGGAGCCGTCCTGCGCGTGGCTGGGCCGGCGGCTCTGCGAGCTGCTGCCTCTCACACTAAAACTGAAAAGCACTGGTGTGTTTATGGAAAGGGGTGGGCTCCACCTGCCATCCCACCCTCTCCCCCTAAATTTCAGTACGAGCAGGAGATCAGACTAAACGAGCTGTGTGTCCCCCTCCAAAACAGACTTTGCCTCCTCCACCCTGTATCCATGCCTTAGTCCTGAGTGGGCAGGAGCTCCAGCTGATCACACAACTCTTTCATGACAGCTGTTGTTTTGTTCTCTGAAAACCAAGCGCCTGCTTATGTGTGTGACTGCTTTCTCTTCCAGGCAATAAGGCACAGCAGACTCAGCACACGTGTGCGGGGCAGGGAAAGAGGCAGTGATGGAGCAGGGCAAAAGTGCCTGCAGCACACCTTTGCATCTCCTCACATTCCTGGCAGGACCACACTGTAAATTAGAGCACTTGCACAGTTGCTCTATTCTGCTTTTTGCAGCAGCCAAGAATACTTAGCACACAGCCCCCTCCCAGCCTGAGCGTGACTGTCACCCAATCCCTACCCAAAGGTTGCTAGAGGTGTGGACAAGAGCCATTTTCCCCACGCATCCCTGCCTAGGATCCCACTCCCCCTTCATCGATCCAAGCGTGAATCACCAAGGGCCACCACCAGCCACGCAGTCCCTTCACTCTGCCTGGGTGGTAGAAACACAGAGCACTGAATCGCTTGTTCGGGATTTCATTTCTCCATTGAAACTTGAAACACTTTGGCATGAACAGTGTAACCAGGTGTGGCCACGCCCTGAGATCCTCGCATATCCCAGCACATCCCTTTTTAACGTAATGACAGGATGAATACCTGAGCAAACATGCAAGGCATTGGTCTCGCTCGCCAAGGTGGGAACATCCCTGGCTCCTCGGTGCCAAAGTGAGGAAGTGTTTCATGACTTCTCTGCTCTCTGCAGCAGGCTTTTTGTTATCACATTTACTCTTTTCCAAGCCTTCTACCCCCGAGAAGCCGATGGCTCCTTTATCAGAACCAGTCAGTGCAAACTGCTGGATGATACAAGCCAGACGGCCTGCATCCGCTGCAGACTGGGACAAAAGATGGAAGCACAAGATAATAATGAAGCACAGCTGGCTGATAAGCATGTTTAAATTTTGCAGAGATTAGCTGTGAGAACAGGAAGGAGTTCTTTCTCTCCCTTCTGTTTGTTTAGCTTGCTTTAATTGTTTATTTTTAGGATGAAAAACATGCCTATTCAGACTTATCAAGCAAGTTAAAGCAAGGCACAGGGGGAAATTTGTCTCCTTAGAAACACGAAAGCCCCATCACAGCCAAAAGTAAACAGGACTTTCCATTTCCCAGAGCCACGTAAGCTGGCGAAGGGCTGCTCGGCTCCTGGCCGTCCTCACTGGCGTTGGCCGGGAGCTGGGGCCGATGCGGAGCAGCGAGCTCAGCCCGTGGGTCCGCCTGGCTCCCCTGGCTCCGAGACAGGGAGAGGGAGGGAGCGGGACTGCACAAGCGCCACCTCACTTACGGATGGGATACAGCAGCAGCGGCAGGTTTCATAACTCCTCTCGCATGGCAAAATGCCCCCGTTATTTATCTGGGCCGTTGCAGCGTGCGCTGTAAGTACAGGTTATTCAGCAACGAGCCTCTCCTGAAGTCTGTGAGTGTCTGTGCCCGGTTTCCGCAGATGTAAAAACAAGCTCTGGAAAAGAAGTGTTTTTTGTAAAGGGAACAAGCAAATAAAACACGTTTGAAGGAAGCGTTGCAGTCTGAGGGACTGCCGCTGCTGCCGCAGGATGACATGGAAGCTTTCCTGATGTGCTGCAAAGCCGGGAGACCCAGGTTGCCACCAGCAACTAAACTGCCATTGCAAAAGGGGGTGTTTCATTGCCCTTCTTCCTCTGTGTGCTCTGTGCTGAAGGCCAGTCCCTAAATCTGAACCAGCCTCTGACCAGTTCCCACACCTGCAAACCTGCAGCCCCTTCTGTGGATCCCTGCTGGTGAGAAAGCTGAGGGGTCACACCAGTGGTATACAACATCTCACTTCTCCCTCCTTTCTGACCGACAGCGCACACGGGAGGTCCTGCGTAACACGCCTGCACAAAGACTAAAGCAGAAACTCTATCCGAGCTCCCTGTTTGCACCTGGTAATGGCACAAATGAAGAAAGGGGCAGCTGTACTGAGTGTCTTATGCCACCCCGGAGAGGCAAAGCTGGGGTGGAGCTGGGCTTCCCCTGGCTGTGCATCCCCAGGGCCCTGCCACTCAACGTCATCACGCTTCGCTTGCACCACTAGAGCTCGGACACTCGTAACACTTTGTGTTAGAAGACTTTGGTTCAGGCCTTTAGGAATACTCCTTCACTGGTCATGAGGGGCTTAGATAACGCCAGACCAGGAGGGTAATTCTATGATGCTCTCCTCCCCTTACCTTACCTTTAAAATAGTACCAGCATGAACTGGAGAGCTAAACAGAGCTGTGGAAGTCAGATCTGCTCTCTCACCAGTCATCTTCAGTGGGGAGAGGAGAGGAGAAAAGCTTTGTTCTGTTTTTTCAGAATGTATTAAGAGACTATCACACTAATATGTGGACAAAGAAAGTGCAACTGATAGAAACAATGTGCTGCTTGTGTTTTAAACGATGTGGTTTGTTGGCATGAGCCATGCTTTCGGATAGCTACACAAACTTTTTTGCAAGACTTGCAGTGCAAAAGTACAGAAACCAGCTGCACTCATAAAGCTTGTTAGTTATGTTGAAGCCTGGCAATCCCCATGACTCAGCTGAACATCGACTTCCTGCTTCCCCTATTGTCCCCCTGTTCTTGCAACTGCAAGAATTCTAGTTTTACGTACGTTTACGGAAAAAACCCATTTTTTTGCTAAAAATATCTCTAGGATTTGAATAATATCTCTGAAAAGCCTGTACTTGGCTCCAGAAACCCCTTCAGCGCAACGATGTGAACTTTTGTTAATCCCCGCGGTGCTGCAGCCTCCAGACGGCTGTGCTGCTCGGGCTTCACCGGCCACGTTGCTGGGAGGGAAGGCACAGGGTGGCCAGGGGCCGGGGGAGGCAAGCAGCTAACGCCAGTGCAGTCCCCAGCTGTGCACAACTGCCTGGACGCAGCGAGCACTGCAGAAATGTAGCACGCTGTTTTTCTGATTTAGATTGCAGGAGGGTGATGAGAATGATGATTTATTTCAATAGGTATAGCAGATGAGGGCACCTGTTAAGACTGAAGCCTCCTAGGTAATTATAATCGGCAGTAAAACACAGTGTTTGCCCTGAAAAGCTTCCTATCTAATTACACATATGACTCTAAAATTATTACAAAGCATTTCTTTACTGTCTGGGTTCATTTACATAATGGACAAGTATTTTAATAAGTACCTTAAGTACATATCAAAGATTCAAAATGACACAAGGAATTGCAGGTGCTTTGTCGATGTCTATTTTCTGTAAGATCATGTTTTTATGACAGCTTACGTAAGACGGAGACATGAATATACTGTATAAGTAATTTGAAGGCTTGCATACTCCCAGTATGTGTTTTCCCATTTCTACATTTAAAAATGTAAACCAAGCTTGATCAAATTCTCACACTAGTGGTACTTGTGTGCTTCGCTGCAGTTGCTGTCTCAGAACCCAGAACATATCAATTCACTTGTAAGAAGTGATCATTTTCTTTTCTAGAAGGGAGGATGGAAGGAGTAGATTTGAAGTGCCAAAAAGGTGAAGGATAGGCACTGATGCAGGAAAGCAAAGCTTCAACCAAGAGAAGTACCAGTGGGTCCATGAGGCTGCTGTGAGACCTGGTTCATTACCTTTGTACGTCTGCTTCCACATAGAAGAAACAGTAATAGGAGCACTGATACTCCACAGCCTAGCATGTTGTAAATAAATAATTGGATTGGCAAGATAATGAGGTATGATACCTAATAATTGCATTTTTTTTTCACTGGTTTAAATAGGTCACATCTTTCCTCTCTGACTCTGAATCGAATTTTCCTCTGTGCTGAGGGCCAAGCATGTGACTCTTTGTAGCTGTAAAAAAGAAAGCAGCAGCAGACCCTTGGGGTATAGAGATATTACAGCAGCCACGCAACACATTTCTGCATTCAGAAAAGCTTTAGTGTTGGGTCAGGCAACAGCTACTAAGCAGGGACATATGATTTTCTTTTTCATGTTGTCAGAAGAAAATGTGGAACTGATAAGAAACACCTGTGGAAATGGAAAGCCATCTCAGAAACCAGGGTTTGTTTAGGTGATGAAGAGATAAAATCTAAAGGCATGTGTTGCAAGGCAAGATAATCTTGAACAGAATGTCTGTTTAAAAAAAAAGGAAGAAGCAGTAGTACGTTTCAGGTAATCGGCTTTCTGTGCAAAGAAAGGTCCTAGAGGATCATAAGGCAACATTGGTGCAGTATGTAAAACTGCATGAGCTGCATGGATGTTGTTCATTCATTTTTCTTCATGGAAACATGACTCCATTTACATTTTATTTGCATCTTGTAAATATTTTCTTAGAACCCCAGCAGGACACTGGAAAGGATAAAAGCACACATTACCAGCTGAACATATGTAACCAAGGTTTTCTCTTTGCTTGCAGCTCAGCCTGTTCCATGTGCTCTGATTTAAAGCCCTGTAATACAGTTACCACAAAGGAATTCTGTTTAGCTACATTTAACTTTTTTGAGGGAAGATTTGTCAGATCATTTGTTTTACTCAACGCATACAAATTTTCATGCCTTTGTGCTGCTTGATGTGAAATAAGCATTTTTAAAGGAAGTCGATCTCAATATTTCTTTTCATACACTGGAATGAATGCAGTAGTTAAATGATAAATACTGGGAAATGTGCAGTACAGTGTGGATTTAGTGGAAACATTGCCATGATTCTACTCCTTAGTGTTGTGGCATTAAATCAGTCAGAAGACAGAGGCAGACTGCCGGTGTGTGTGATGCCCAGAGGAGGAGGCAGTTCCAGTAATAATTTTAGAGACTGTAAAGTGACTCTCAAATGGAAATCTCAGCAGCGGTTCTAGGAGGGCCCAGCTGAAAAAGATACACAAGTGCATGCCCAGTTTTAAACACACAAGCAGTCCCGAATTCAGAGACCACCCACAGGCTTGCAATCCCTTGAAGAATTGAGCCCTTAATTGCTCAGTAACTGCTGAAAAAGACATCAAGTTTCCTTTGTATTACTTAATATTAAAAAGGGCTTTGCCAACATAAAACACTGGAGGAGCCCAACCCAAACCAAAAGCATAAAGTGAGGAACCAAAGCAGCCTTGCAGGAGGGCTGCCTTTTGCTAAAATACTCCCGTTTCAGTCCACGTGGAGTTGCTCCTCCTGCTGAGGTCCATGCTCAGCAGCACTCATTTTAGGCAGGACCACCAAATTACAATTTTTTCTCCCTTTGAATGATAAGCAATTGACAAGTTCTGGAGGTTGGGGATTTTTTTTTTTTTTTAGAAACAAAGTCCTAACCAACCCCTTGTTAGCAAAAAAGTTCTATCTGTAGCAAATCTTTTTAAGACCTTGGGGTGCCAAGCTTCTTTGTCTGCAAGGGCACTTCTACAGCTTCTCAAACTGTGTTAGACGTGTGGCAAATAGACTTTAATGAGCTGATCCTTTTGCAGTGTACGAGGCAGGGAAGTGTTAATATCTCTGCCTTACAGACGGGCAACTGATCTGCAAGGGGTCAGAAACCTCATCTGCAGAAAATCTGGAAAGCTGAGCTGACTTTATTGGAGCTGTGCTGATTTATACCAGCTGAACATATGGCCCCAGAAGATGAAGTAGTCTGTGTGAGAAATCTGTGGTACATCTGGGACGCTCCAGAGTCTGAGTCACAAGATCATCCTTCCTGTCCATGATGCTTGCAAACATGTCTCTACTACGCAGGAGCCTCTGCTAACTATTGCTCTAACCTCTTGGCAAAGCAATAATGAAATTGTTTGAATGACTGAGCCCAGGGACAGTTGGGGTTAGCTTATGCTGTTAACAAACCCACTTTCTCTGGTTACTTTGTGCATGCCATTATTTTGTACAGGTAAGCCAAAACTATATAAAATATTGGATTATTGTATTTGCAGTCATATTCTAAATGAGACATAGCAGAAGGAATTTCCAGTCCAACATGGGGAAAGAGTCTGTCAAAATCTTACAAAATAGGATCTGTGTTTCCTTTTTGCCTCAGTCCTGTGCCATACTGTATATGAGTAGCTGAGGGCCAATACACCACTGCAGAGGTGTTTCCCTGTGTACGCTTTTTTTTATCATCAAGGGGTTTACGTAAGCCCAGCACTGGCATATGCACATTTTCCTAGCTATCTTTTGCCCAGGCAAGAGGGAATTTTTGGACATACAAAAGGTCTGAATAAAGTCATATATATACTTTCATAGGCTATTAAAGCACAATCGTTTTGTAACTGGGACAGCTGTCGTAGCCACAGCAATATTTATTTAATTATTGCTGCAGGACAGGAGAGAAAAAAAAAAAAACCAAACCACTAAGACAAAAAACCTTAAATCATAAACCCAGTCTAAATCTTATCCAAACAGGTTTCCAAAAAATTATCTTGGGGCGAAGCCTGCACAGATTGTGGGGGAAAAAACAGTGAAGCTGTTCACGTGCAGGCTTTGGTTGATGTGTGGATTACTGTGATATTGCAGGCATGACTTCAAAATGATACAATATTGACTGGTTACAACATTCATGTTGCAATGATAATTTCAGATAATGATAGTAGTGCAAAAGGTAAAGCCACCAATCAGTCAGAAGGGACAGAAAAATGTAATGAAAACTCATTTGGAACTTTGGTTATTGCTGCATTATATTTAATTAGCAAAAGGTTTCATATTGAGGGGATCAGTATTTCAAATGACATGAAATAGTCATTGACAAATAAGCAACACTGCACAGTGTTCCTAATTCTCCAGGGAAAAAGTAGAATTGAACTGTATTTTAAAGAAAAAGAAAAAAAAAAAAAAGAACAAAGGAGAAGGACAAACACATACTGCACAACACTAATCTGGAAAATGAATGAAAAATGCAATCAAACTATTCCAGAAGTTCAGAAACACAAAATCTCTTTGTTGGTTTTCACAAAAATATGACAGACAATATGCAAGTTTTTTAGAGGATTAATAACATCTTATACTGTCAGCTGTATTTATCCCAAACTCCAGAGTATTTATTTTAGCAGGATTTATTTTTAAAACACACTTTCAAACATTTGTTAAACTACCTACTGAAAAGGGGTAAACATTAAGTGACCCTCCAATAAGGAGGAAAAAAAAAAAAAAAAGGAGAAAAGTTTGTTTAGCATCCATTTACAGCCTGTTACTCAACAAGGAAGCAACATCTGTAAGCAGTTTCTCAAGGCTCTGCGTAACCCAGCACCACCACCTGCTGTTTGGGAAGGAAGATTCAATTTCCCTTGTCTTGCACATTAAATCTCCAGTACCATGCATGCGAACAGAAATCACCTATTTCAAACATTCAAAAAAGAGGAGGAGGACAAACAAGGAAAACAAAGCAGAATTTCCCCCCCCCAGTAATGTATGGGAGAGGCAGCTCTGCCCATTTTAGCCACAGGGTGACCCTTCCTCGGATATGGGGTGAAGAAGCTGAGCTGGTCACGCCAGCTGTAACAGCACGCTGCTTCTGCTCTCCTGGCTCCGGGTTCCCACGAAATCTTTATAGACCTTGTCAGTGCATATGACTTGCCTCCAGTGTGCTACCTGTCTTCCTCCAAATCTTGCAGCTTGCTAGCAAAACAGCTTATGTTGGCTGTATTTTGTCTCTTCAGTCTATGGGGGCTGCTGAAATTCCCTTGTATGATGCTTTCATGGGGAAGATCAAATGAATACCAGCCTCCCAGCTTTACATACATAGAACACGGTAAGGTCCAAAGCTTCTCCTTCAGAAAACCTGGTGAGGAAGCCCCTCATCCCTTCCTGTGGATGGGATGGAAAGGAGAATCTGTGTCATTTCCTTTTAATTAGTAATGGAAGGAAGAAAATTGTAGCTGAGTAGGCCCTAAGAAAGCCAAGGGAAGATACTCAATACCATTCTGCTGCCTGTACCCACTGATGCAGCTAAAAGCTGTGTCAGCTGCACCTGAGAATTCAGCCTGCCTCCGGACTGCAAGAGAAACTGAATTACAACCGATGGGAACAACTGCTGGGGAGCCATGCTCCATACAGGCTGTTAAATCACAGCCCAAAAGCTGCCTCTTTTTTTCCACCAGTTTCCCTTTAGACAGGTAAATCTCCAGTTAGCCATTTAGGTCTATCTGCGTATCTAATTCTTTCCAGGACTGATACTCTGTCCTATATCTTGTGCAGACAGGCACAGAGCATGTTTAAAAGGGCACGTCACTGATTAATGGCAAACGGTGCAATTCTTAACAGATAGTAAAACATCCCCCTGCTTCTAATCAGTACTGTCAATGAACTGTGATGTTAAGCATGTGCATTTCTGTGTCACAAGTTTGGTGAAACTCCATGGTTTGGCTGTGGTGTCCGCAATTCTCATTCACCCCGAAGAGGAAAGAGTTCAGGGTTTCGCGGGGGGGATGAGGAGGGGGTGGTTTTTGTTGGGTTTTTGTTGTTGTTGCTTCCTCCCAAAACGAGAAGTCTTTCATGCTTTAAGGCTGCTATTTCTGCATTGTCTGTTTCCATTTGGCTCCTAAGTCAAGGTGATTAGGTTTAGTTTTATTTGCATGCCCAGTGCACACCTGGAAGTTGTAGAACTAAGCTCATTATCAGGTTAATGCAGGTTACATTTTTCTCTTCTCCTGGCCTGCAATCCTAGAGCTGTTGCATGAAATACAGCACAGCCTGACTACCTCGGAGCATCCAGACCTTGGAAGAGCTCCAATCTGCAGTTTCTGCCCTCCCTAATTTTCCCATTTGCTTAAAACATTAAAAGAGCTGAAGACAATTTTAAAAGTAGAAGGTTTGTGGTTGGTTTTTTTTTTTTTTTTTTTTTCCCCAAAATGGAAGAAATACATCCTCTGTATCAACAGAGCTGAAGGTACTTCAGTTGGCTGTTGGACCAGTTAGGTGTGACTAGAGCTGGCGGAGGAGGCACACAGGAGCTCGCCTGCCCTACCGCCGTGGAGGACAGCCCTACAACAGGGAACCTCGACGAGGCTGAGAAGTAAATATTGGACACACAGGTTGGAGATCTCTTTCAAGCTCTTTTCTGTACCTACCCCTGCAGCAGGGATGCACTGGGAACATAGTGTGCAGCAACAGCCATTGGAGTGAATTAGCATGGGGCGGGGGGGAGGCTTTATATCTACCTGATAGCTGAGATGTGAATCAAACAAGGATTGCTTCCCTCAAACAGTTTCACAGACACCTGAGCCCATGCTCACCTTCACTAATGCCAGGCACTTCTAGGTCATCAGGTATTAAGTACTAACCTGTTTCTGTTGGCTGCAGAAAGAGCTAAAGGCAATTATGTTTTAAATTTAGGTGCCCCTGTGCAGTGCCCCTGTTCAAGTGCCCTGAGGCTGGAGGCTGCATCACTGCTGGCACCCCAAATGACTACAGGATCAGAGACAACATATATACGTTGAAATTGTGGTGTGTGTAAAATGAATATAAAACTGATACCTAAAAATATATCCACATTTTTGCAAGCACTAATGTATGCTGGAGAGGTCTGGAATATTTCCTACTACAACCAGCAGTGGATTTTTGTAGTGGAAAAGCTGCAACATTACTTACAAGATATATAGCAATGAAAAAGTCTGATGAATCCCTGCAATGACATACTACAGCACTGAACTTATCAGTGACTTTCAATCTAGGTATGCTGTGAATTCCCCTTTTGACATGTTTAGGATTTTTTTTTAAAAAAGGACATCTTTTAACTGCAAATATGCAAACTGTCAGTTGCATAACAGGGACTGTAAATGTGATGGAGTTCTTTCTTCACTGACCAATTAAAAGATCAAGGTATTTTCACTTCAGTTACCTCAAGGAGACTCCGAGTATAGAGATTTTTAAAAACACTATTGCTAAATACTTTAAAATAAATCCAATGTTCTCCAACTCTTGTGACTGTGATTAACTTTACTTACTTAAACTGTTTATTGTTGGAACAACAGAGGTCAAAAGGTAACATCTATCCATCTTTTCCACCTAAGGGAAATTCCACTCTGATATCTCTGTGTGCTCTCTCTTGCCTTTTTAACATATTTTTAATAAAAATGGACTTCCTGATAGCCTTACAGGCATCTAAGTGCACACACATCAACATTATCAAGGTTTATCTGGTTATTCACTAACCACGCAAGAAGAAGATGGCTCTCAACATTATGAGTGCCAGAGAAAGAATCCCTGGCATGGACTGAATATGAGTATTGAAGAGAAAAAGAGACTGTAATGTGATAGGAAGTTGGTGATGTATTTCTGGTAACTTGTTATGACTTAAATCTAAGGGAAAGAGACCTTGCAGGCCCTTAAATGTTCCATGCTATATAGAATATTTTATTATTTTAGAGATCAATCTGGGTGAGATTTTCTAGTTTCAGAAATGCCTCTTGCCTCACTAAAAACATTATTTTGTCAAGCCTGAGGTCTTTCAGAGATGAGGGCAAATGCTGAGGCACTCCAGTGAGCAAATCCTCTGCTGAGTTCAGATTTTCCAGTTTAATCATGTTATTAAAAGCTGCCTTCTTAATGCCCTTCTCCCTAATTTGATTGTGACTGAGATCAAGCTTTTCTAGCTCTGACAGCTCACTGAAGACATCAGTAGGAATTACTGACATTTTACTGGCTGCCACATTTAATTCCTTGAGGGCAAGGTGGAGAACTGTGGGAATGAATGCTCCTCAGTTGACTGAAGTTCACCTTCAGCATGTGCAAAATCGTTAGGGAGTGAAACGCCGCTTTGGGGAAGGGTTGGTGGGTTAACCTGCTACTGTGGAGGCTCAGTGCTGCCAGGTTCCCGCACTGAGTCCAAGCCCGCTCTGCAACGCTGCGGGTGCTGCCACTGACTAGCCCCAGCTCCGTGAGGGCAGCGGGCAGATCTGCCGGGATGCTACTAAGATTATTGTCACCCATGTGAAGACACACGAGCCTTTGCAAGCCTCCATAGGCTTCTTTTATAACTCAATCACTGAGCTGCTTGTTCTTCAGGACCGACAAGTCTGGTGACAAATATTCCTTCAGGAGACCCAGCTGGATGAACTTGATCCTGTTAAGCAGTAAATATCTGGCACTGAAGGGGATTCCTTCAGGGATACCTGATAGCCTTTTGCCTGAGAACTAAACCACTCTGAAAATAAGATGAGAAAAGTGAAACCACCATTGTTGTCAGCAAAAGAAGAGTTTCAAAACTATCAGTGTGTAAACTCCTTTCTAATATCCATTTAGCTGTAATAGACCTATTGGTATTTACTTCTCTGTATCAGTAGTAAGAACATAAAATCATTACTATTTGGAGTTAGAGCACTAGTCATCTGTCCTCAATATCTTTTATAAACTAGGTTCTCTAGGGTTACATAATCTGTTTTTATTTTGAGCTGATTTTCTCCTCTTTTTTGAGTGTATATGATGTATGTTCTGACACCAGTATCCCTCTCTAATGCTCTCTTTGAGCATCTGTTTTCTACATTTTTACAATTCTTTTCAAGAAAGGGAAAATTATTAACTTATGCTTTGATGTATGCTGATGTACGATTTGTTCGTTTTTGTAATCGCATGCATGTGATGAATAACCACAAAGGAATTTTATACTAATGTGTCTCTAATTATTTATATCCTATGGTAGAACCATTACTCGCCTATAACTTTCCACCATACATCATCAATGTGTATAGCTACATACCTTATGATAATTATTTTTAAACAGCTTACTCTCAGAATGTGACTAGACAACTTTATCTGGAGGGCTCAACTGCCAGAGCAAGCACACTCTGGAGGGCAAGAGCCATCCTCAAAAAGGGCTGGTAATCTGATCGTCTCATCTTCCACATCCCTACAGCGTGATTGCTTTTCTTTACATTATTCTTCTGCCTTTCACTCCCTTTGCTAGTTTACTGATTGTTTCTGAGCTCTTTGTCTTTGCTTTTCCTGTTTTAGTAGTTCTTGGACCATACATCTTTTCCTTTCCTATTTTTTTTTTTTTTTAAACTCTTCCCTTTTCTTTCCTTTAGTAGGAGGTATGTTAGTGATCCTTCTCCTGACACTTCTTTCTAGACTAACAGTCTGGCTCTCTGGCATGAGAAAACATTCACCCTTGCTTGATTTGTGACTTACATTTCTGCCATTTTGAAGGCGCCTTTGCTTGTCCGTGAAGAGAGAACACCTGCTTGGCTATACTTGGATGTTGGTAGTGATGCTCCTACCCAATGGACTGGCCTTGTTCTCTGCAGGGGATGCCACAGAGGAGCATGAGGTGTAGCAACAAACAGAAGATCACTCAGCACTGCACAGGCTCTACTCTTGTGCTCTTCTACAGTGACGGTCTCACCCACTCATTTCAAGACTGAATTAGTGCTATTATGTTTGAAAGGCAAAACTGCATTTTTAAACTTCTCATTGAACTTATGACCTGATTGGAATGTCCTCACTGGAATTTTTCCTGTTTTCAGGATTTTTCTTGTTCCTCCTACATTTGACTCTGTTAAGGAAAAGGCACAAACACTTCTGGAAGAAAGACAGGAATACATAAAACCATAAACCATACAGCCTATTAACATAAAAGCCTGTGGATTAAATTTTTAAATGAAATAAATTAAGAAAACTTTTTTTTGATGCTTCTGCTTCTTTTCTGATTTATACCAGCCCTGGGGACCTGGATCCTCTGGTAACGAAGAATGTAATTTCTTCTTCTGTTATAAATGCTCATGGATTTTGCAGCTATTAAATACATTTGTTGTATTTCAATATGGGTCAGAATAACATCATTCTTAAAGTGGAAACTGCATTTAAATCACCTTTTAACATGCAACCCAGTCATTTCAGTATCTTTAGATACATGGTACATGAGACTTCCTGCGTTGGGGGGATAGATTGCTGGGGAGGTGTAGAATTAGTAAAACCTTGTCAGATGAAAACACTTTATCCACACCTGTTGAAACTGTGTTTTTTAAATACTGAATTTTTCTCTGTCTACTCCAGGAAAGTAGAAAAGAATGGAATATTTATCACAGCTAATTATTTACATCCATACAGTTATAATTAAGAAATTAATTTCTGAAAGTGATACATTGTTTCCTATCTCTTTGTCATCCATCCATCATTTGTCAACAGACAGTCCACTAGGCTACTGAGTGCCTCACAAGATTTATTCTGTTTTAACTCCTTGTCCCCTTGTAATTTCTGAACGTACTCCCATCCCAGGTACTCAGATAGAAAATCTAAGCTTACTTAAAACTCACAGTCTTGTCATGCAGCTGAGAGGAAGAGAAGTGATATAGCCATAATGATATCTTCATCCTCATCAGGTCAAGGCAAGTCTCTATCCTTTGCTGAAATGGATATCAAGAAAAGAAAAGAGTTAAAATATCTAACAATTAAAATGGAAATGAAATGAAAATATTTGTTGCAACATTCCTTCAGTTTTATTCTTATTTATATCCTGCGAGTATAATCTCCTGCAGCCTTTCATTTGAACACGGAAGTCAGCTAAATCCACTGTGAAGACTGCTGTTTGGCACCGCTCGCTGCCCTGCAGGCAGCAGCCAAGGGCATCCTGCAGGGTTGTGTGCCTTGGGCTACCTTTCCCAAATGGAGTGTTTGCCTGGAAATGTCTCACATTACTGTTGACTTGGAAAAAATTTAAAAGTGAGTTCAAGAAGGGTTAGAGACTTAATAAAGGGCCATAGCTGATGATTCCACCACCTTTGTAAGGGATATATTTGACAGTGGTTTGAGTCGCTACAGGACTCATTATTGCTTCATTACTGCAGTCTCAGAAGATAATTTGAAAAGTCAATTGTTTGACAGGAATGAATCTCTAATACAATATCCTAACTTTCCCTGTCATGTTCCCTATAACCCTCCAGGATAATACTCTTTGGTAATTGCCACAGCCCCTGCTGCTGGCAACCACAATACTCCCAAGCACCTTCCTGCAGAATGTCCCATTTTTCTCTCTTCATGTAAGTTTAACTTCCTGTAACATGCTCAGCTTCCTTCTATGCCACAGGTCTCCTCTGAATACCCTGCTTTTTCCCAACACTGCCCCAACAGGGCACCTGCAACTTTCCTTTCTTTCTCCTGACTAACTTTGTTTAGCCCATAGCTGAGCGCAAAAGACAAGATGTGCTGGCAAAAGGAAGCTATAACTGTACCGCCTGGCAGACTGCTCCCGTGGTGGGAGCCCTGTCAGGGTCTCTTTTCCTCATCCAGCTACTGATTTTTTTTATGGAACTTGTAAGAACTTAGTATTTAGTTCTCTATCAAATTCAACTGAACTTGGCCAATGGGATTAGAAGGCATAGGGCTGGGAGACAAACAGTATGACTGAGTAACCTGAGTTTGTTTTTTTGAAACAGGGTGAAAGCAGGATGAAAGTAACTTAAAAACAGTGTGTTTTTAGTCTACGTACTAGACCATAATTTTAGCAGAAGTTTTCATCCTTTAAGAATTATCTGAATTTTCCAAGGGAAGACCTCACAAATGAGATTAATGTAAAAGTCAGGATGTCTATAGTAAGCCAGATGTTTTGCGTCTCTCTATCATTAATGGAGAAAATTAAATTGCTTTAAGTGCATTATTCATCCTCTTTAAAAAAAAGATGAAAAGATGTCTAAAATAGATTAGGATGTGCAATTTCCAAACAAACACAAAATGAACTGCAAAAATTCCATTTTTTCCCATCATATTTTTATTTGGCAAACTCTTTCCCCTAACTACAATGAAGGTATGGTTAGGCTTTCTCACACCCTGTAAATTACATTGCTTCCAAGGAAACAAAGATTATTAAAAGAACAGACTAGGAAAAAAAAAAAAAACCACAACTTTTTAATTAATAGAAATTAATATCCTTATTTACAAGTCATTTTGTTAGCCAGTATGAAAATTAGAAGGATTTTCACCTATAGTTTTCATTCTTTTAATCCAAGATACACATTTCTGGTTGTACAGTAAGTGCCTAACGATTATGTAAAATAGATTTCCTACCACTACATTATCATAGAGATCTTTCATCACCCTGCACTGATGTGTGGCTCTACTTTATATATCTGACTCCAGCATTTTTTGATATAGCATGGTCATGAAAAAGAAAAAAAAATCCCAAATATTTGCATTCTGTGTTCTGAATTTTTTCAGCAATAGTTATCAACAGGACGACAGCTTGACGAGAAGATTGTGCCCAACATGCCCTTCGCCCGCAGGAAACGCAAGAGCTGTCGCTGCTGTAGCACAGACCCCTGCAGCATCCCACGGTACCACCGCAGCCCACACCCACGAGCTCACTGCACACCCCACCAGTACCCCATCTGTGCTGCCAAGAATGAGGAAGAGGAGCATGAAAATGCTCTTGGCAAGGACAAGAGCACAAAGACTCATTCTCAGCTTGGGCCTGTACCTCCTCAGCCAAAGGCTCTCTCTGTTTGGGGGTGCCCCATGAGAGCTCTGTGCCTCAGCCCCGTTGAGCCATATTTGCCCCTTCCCCTGAGGGGATTCAACAAAATCTAAATGGTTGTATTAAGAGGGGAGTAAGGATGATTTTGCAGCAAAAGCAGAGGCCGGGAGTCAGACCTGGGTCTGACTTACAACCCTGACTTTTCTGTGAAGCTGTGATGCGAGTATCCTGCTCCTCATGCCTGGAGCAAGACCTCTACAAATGCATGCAGGCAGCATCGCAGACCCACACGTACCAGTGGGGCTGGGTAGGGGAGACAGAGCCAGGCAGGTTCTAGCCAGAGCCAAACCTAGGGTCAAAAGCATCCCCTGAAACGGAAATATAATCATAATGCTTGCCATTTGTACAGTTTAATTCTTTAGTACTGCAAACTGTTCTGGGACCACTGACCAGGATGTTTGTATAAGTGCTTCAATTTCTGAGCCATCTTTGCACAGATTGTCACTGAATTTAAAAAAGGAAAAAAACAGTTTTTATCAATTACACTTCTCCATTAAAAAAAAAATCACTGATTGACTGAGATAATTAGAAAGTAATTATATCACTGCCTAAATATTTTGACTTCAGACAGGTAAGATGAAAATCCAACAGCCATTTTCCTCCTCAATGCTTGAAATAGGAAGGATTGCCTCAAGGCTTTACGTTACAATTATTCCACTGTGTATTATTTTTGCAATCATTTCCACTCCAACTATGTGCTGACATTTACATATTATGTTATAGGTTTCAGCATGTTCCCAGCTCTGACTGCATTTTGCACTGTAGGCTAAATTCTTCTGTTATTACTGGCGTTATTTTTCTAATGTGTCTGCCTGAACTGTCCACAAGGAAGATGCTCTGGTCTGATTATATGCTTTGTTGGGATTAAAACTGGCTCAATTAATAATGGTCAGTGATCAGAAGCACCTCACAGTTAGGTTACATAGTTTAACATGACAGCATAATTCTTCTATCTTCTTTAACAAGTCACCTGTTCCCAGAATGACACAGTTCATGATACAAAAAAGACTAAAGAAAATAAATACATATTTTGATAATGGTATCATTAAATAAACATACTTAAATCCCATGGAAGTCTTTATTATCTCACACACCAGCCCAACATTAATGTCTACAAAAGTCCCAAATGTGAAAAATAAAGTGGAAGTTGAATGGCCCCCCTTAGCCTATTAAAGACAGCATATCCCACTTAGTATTCCCCTGTGGCTAAAATAGGATAAAACAATGTGATGGTATGGTGGCATTTTCACACAGGGCTCTGTGAAATGCCACTGACCCATGCAGCATGGGCTGCTCATGCAATACATATTCTTCGCTCTTCCTCAGAGAGGTTTCTGCCAAGGTACAGATTCTCATGTCACTGTGTCTACAGAGGGATGTACCAAGCTAGAATAGGACCAAATTTAGAAGCCTCTACAAGGCCTTCTGGTAGATGGATAAAAATGCTGGTGCATTTTCAGGGTACATCAGAAGTCTGACTTACTCTGCAGTATTGCTGGAGGAGCTTCAATACCTATGCATAAATTATCATAAAACTCTTCCCTTCAAGTCTTGAAGTCTTTTCTTGTAAGATGTCTTTCTCTGAGATCAACATAATTTTAGCCTCTGTTGCAGATCTGTTGAGTCACATAAAAAATAGGAATATTACTGGGTTCTGGGGGTAGGTGGGAGGCAGGGTTAGGTTTGCCGTGGGCAATAAGACCACCACAGAAATGTTACGTCCAGCTCTGATATTCACAAGTGATGGTGAAAATTTGAAAGGCGGAGAAGTCAAAAAAGTTCATGAGAAGGACTGAAGGACTTAAGCATCTGTTTTCTAGTAACAGACTCAAAAGGATCTGTCTGGTGAGAAATACTTAGGTGACGTGATCATAAATGAGTCATAGACATGGAGTGAAAAAAGGTGTTAAAAAAACATTTTCCCACTTAGCAAAAGAGGTCAGATGAGATTAAATGGCTGAAAGTTGCAACCAAGACAGTTTGCAGGGAAAATGCAATACCCGTTGATCTCAGAAGGTAATTAATTATTGCAACACCTCATCAACTGTTGTGGCTCATTCTACAGTAACAGTCTGATCATGGTTGGATGTTTTCCTAAAAGACATACTATGTTTCATAAAGGATTTAATATGCAAGTCCCACTGCTCACATAATATAGTAATTCAGAGAAAATGTTCACAATGTTTCTATCCTTAGAAACCTGATCATATGATCCTTGGCCTACCAAGCAGTTCCTTGGGAATCATTACTCATCGGTACAGAGAAGAGTTGTGCCCTATAACACCACCTCTGACCTGCTCTGTTTCTCTGAGACATTGAAATGTCACCATGTCCACTTTCAGTAGTTTTTAGATAATAATGTTTTCCTTTTTTTTATCAATATTGCTCTCATTTTCACTAACTCTTAATTTACTTAGTAATTATGCATAAAGGTATGTGTGTAATCCCCAAAGGATCTTTTTGCTACTTAAGGTGATATTCAGCTTCAGACAGAGATATTGAAATTTAGGTCTGGATGTGTAAACATCTGCATGTGAGCTGGAATTAATCCTGAACTGCTTTCCACCCCTAACATCTTTCCAGGCAAGCAGGACTCTGCTTCAGGTTCCAAGCTTTCCCCACACATATCTTACAAAAGAGGAGCAAAAAGTGCTTTGCCATGGAAAATTGCACAGGCTGGTAACATCAATACAGAGACCAGCCAAATGATTGATGGCCCTAGGATGAAGTTTTGCCTGTTCGGTGTCTTCACTAAGGTTGGTCACACATCTGGATTAAGCAATAGCACTTTCCTCTGGCACCTGAAAAGCTTCTGCCTTAAAAGTGGAGGCAGAGCTGCACAGAGGGTCTTGAGTCACTGCTCCTTGCCAGTACAAAGTGAGAGTGGGTTTGGTACATGTGGAAGGTGGTGTGTTACCTGAGGAACACTCCAAACAAATATTGCCAAAGCAATATATTTTACTTTTTATTTGCAAATGCACCCTCTTGTTGCATCTCCCCAGGCTCATGACCATGTTCTCTAATAAAGGTTTCCTTTATTACATCTTAGGTTACCTTTATACTGGTAGGCTAGATGTGCCCAAGAGAGCCCATGATTGTCAGGCCAACAGTCACAGAAATGCCCAGCACCATACTGTATAAGTGTTCTTGTCTTTCAAAGCAGGTAAGACACCATTTCACATCCAGACTGCCTGGAGGAACGGCTCCTGGCCCCTGCTATCACCAGGGCTGGGAATCATCTGAGACAGTGTGAGTTGTCCTTGGCCAAAATTGTGCCCTGGCAAAACTGCTCTATTTATGAACATAATCTACAGTCTACTTTCAGCTGAGAATTAAGAAAATAAATAAACGTCATCAGGCTGAAGATGCAAAAAATCATCTAGAAAAGGTGAGGAAGTTGGGGTAAGTAAATTTTTGAGAGCTTTGGCTCAGCTTAGCAGGGGCTCTCCTATAGGCTGTGAATGGAGGAAGGAGGCCAAGGAGGAGGGGACGGAAGTGCAACCATCAACCACCACAACTTCCATCTTGACAAAGGCTCTGTGTCAGGGAGCTTTAGCAGAATGTCTCCCATAAAGCATATGAGAAACTATACTGATGAAAAGGGACTCACAGAAAAATTATTTGTGAGCCAGCACTCCCTTTGTCTGGAGCATTTTGTTTCCAGGGAGACAAGTGGCATGGTAGACACAGGTTTTCTGCTGGTTTTCCCTTAAACTTAATTTTTGGCTCAGGTCAAAATGCAGTTGAATCAGAGATTAGTCAACATGTGTATCTTGGTGTTGTCATTTCTAGAGCACTCCTTCTAAAAGGGGCCCTTCAGAAATTTGTTTATTTGGATAGAGTGCTAAGGTAGCTCATACACTCAAATTTTAAGTGAAACATTTGAGGCTGGTTGAATGAAAAGCTGGAAAAATAACCTGAGCTAAAACTTCTTACTTGATCAGTTTTCCTTGCATCAACCACCCGTTGCCTCCAAAATCTGAATAATTTGCCCTGAATAGTTAAAGCATGTCTATATTAAATGCATAGCACATGAGCAGACCCAGAAGAGGGTAGCAGTACCTACTGTACCTTGGCAGTCGCTAGTGACACCTAACACACATTCAGCTGTTAGCAGTGCTGGTACCTGAGTCTCTACTTCAGGTCACCGAAGAGGTGTGAGAAGCCGTGAATGGTTACAAATGACACACTGCCTCATCTCACCACTAAAGCATTCAAAGCACATCTGCTTGCCAAGCTAATAGCGTTTCCCATTCCCATCACTGTTTCCCATTGTCTTACCATCTGGCAACACAGGTGAGGTACAGGGTTTTGTGGAGCTGTATCTCCAATGAAAGGAAGCCAAAGACGGGCCCAGGAGTCAGAGATAGTACTACTCCAAAGCACGGGAGTATTGAGTAAAACTCATTTTACAGCCCATTTACCGGCTAGGGAAATTATCTCCATGTTCTCAGGCTCGATCCAAGTGCAGTAATAGAGGCACAGTGAAAAGCAAAGCTTTCTGTTCAAAAGCGGTTGCAGAGTTTCCACCTTGCCTGCCAGGAAGATAGTACCGCACTGTAATTGGGGAGTGCTATAAGATTTTCTAAGCTGCGAAAAAATTTCAAGTTTCCAAAAAGAACATGCCTTTCCCATTACTTGGGCGAACTTTCAAGCACAGCTATATACCTTCTTTAGGTTATATCCCAGTTTGAAGAAGCACAAAGATCCCTCAAAGTCTTTTTTCCCTGAGCTAAGGGGCAATACTCTTCCTACATGTCTTTTTATGAGCCCTGCCACAGTCACAGCAAGAAGTTCAACGTTCACCAATGTCTCTTTATCCTTCCAAGCTGTTTCCCCAAGGAATGGAATGCTAACAAACCCCATGGTTTCCATCCCCTTCCCCATGTCAGTACATAGCTCTCCTGATGCACTGCTTTTGGACTGTTTGCTGCCAGCTGATGCTCATCTTATTTGAACCTCTCTCCTCCCCTTACAAATCCTCCCTCCTTTTACTTTTCTTCACTGCTGTTGACAACTGCACCCTTTCCGCCCTCTCAGACTCTCACATTTCCTGTAATCTTCAATCCTGCCTCCCCCAGCCTCTACCCTACAAGTTCTGGCAAAATATTGCTCAGATATTGTTGGGGTTTTGTTTTGCTGTGTTGTGTTCTGGGTCTTTTAACATTACAAAAAAGTGACTCCTCATTGAAGTCTTAGGATAATAAATTGCTTACGTTTAGACAACTCTGGCTCCCCATGCTGTAACTTTGTCCAGTCTAATTTTGACTATACTGATGCCAATGCCCTCCAAACAGCTCAAGAGTTCAAACTTCAATCTTAGCCTGTCAAACACGGCAAGTTACACTCCCCATTGACTTTGTGGTCAATTCAGTCTTTCATATTACCCCATGCAGTAAGTTTAAATTCCTTAAACTTGAAGGTCAGCATATTGCAGACCAGCTGCAGAGTTCATAACCAATTCCTTCAGTCTTCATGCTAGCTCCAAAACTTCTCTTAGTTTCTTATCACAGCACACTTTTTTACCTTGTTTTCCAGGATGTGCTGAAGACTAACAGTAAAATCATGTCTTAACGTCTAGTTACAACGCACAGACTTCTCCCTGGCTTTCAGAAGGGACCTCTGACAGATGTAAGCCTTCTGCTTTTGCACATCGTGAATAGTCTCAGATTGCACAGAAAGGATTTAAGACCAAGGCTGGGTTAGAAATCCAAGTCTGCCAGCCTAGAGGCTCCAAAACCCTACAGGGATCTTCTAGCTGAAGTCATCAGCACTCAGACCCACCTCCCCCACTGATTAGTCCTCAGAGAATAAATTTTAGGCCTCTGCTTGCTCACTTTCCACTCAGTACTGACTACATCATCCTGTGGGTCACTCAGGAAAGCGAAAATAAATATAGTCCATGGCAACTCCTCCTAGATCATTCTGTGTCTGCTTTCTGCATCGTAAATGGTGTGTGACACGGCTTTCTTGCCACAGCTGTCTTTTCCAGCTCTGAGTGCTTTATCACGTACCTATTCTCTCCCATTAGACCGAAGTTTGCATCTAACTGATAAATCTCATAAAAGATTTTCTGGGATTTAGCACCTCCTCAAGAGCTAACTAAGGAGAACTCTACTGCTGACAGAAAGACAGACATACCCAGTGCAACTATATGGGGACGTTTGAGCAGAAGACCACCTGTATTCCACTTTTGGTTACTCATTCTCCCCTTTTTTGAGCCAAAGAGCTGTGTAATCATGCACATCTGTGCAAAAACAGCATGCAAAGAGCCCCTGGTACTCCGTGTCAGCTCACTCACTCCTCCTTGTGGTTTTGGCTGAAATGGAGTCTGATGAAGGACAGAGTCAGTTTCAGATAGAAGAGATTCATCAGTCAGCCTTGCATGGAAAATATATGCTGCCTGTGGGCTTTCAACCAGCCGGCTGGACACATGTCTGATTTTGTTTTCAGTTCCAAATCTAAAATAGTTTTAGAGGTCACACCAGTGTCTACCATTCTTGTTTTTTCACAGCTGTGAAGAAGTCACTGACATAGTGGAGGAAAAATAATATTAAGAATAACTCAATGCTAATATGAAAAAGTACAGACGTATCTAAAAACTCAAGACATTTATTTTAGCTGTTTCCCTTCTGGGATCTGTGCATGTGTATGCAGTAGCGTGTGATAGGGAGGTGGGGGCGGGGGGGGGGGGAGGATGAGGATGGTAACGTAGCATTTTTCCCATATGGAAAGAAAAGTCCCCAAGAATTAAGTTCATAGTATGGGTGGGTGAGTATATTCTCATAGCTGTCTGTGCTGGTATTTGTGAGGGAAGATTGGCCTCAAGAAGATCAGTTTGTTTCCTGGAGACTGGAAATCTTGTTTCTTTCTTTTATAGAAAAGGCTGTAGTCTGGAGGTCCAGGAAGAATTCTGGGGTGTTTGTGGAGGAAAGTAGTATCCCTAAGACGTCAGCAGTACTGTGGTAGGTTGAGTCATAAACCACAAGTCTCCAAACTGCAACTGAAAGCTTTGGTCTGTTAAGCTGACAAAAGTGAGTGCCTCCATGTGTGAGCTACAGAGATTGGCACAAGTTCATATAGCCACTCCATTGAAATGATTAAAGTGACCCATCTTCACTCTTGAAGCCCCTAATGGTTTATCTCCATTCAATCCATCATCTTCACCACTTCATCAGATGTGATTCTATGTCCTTCCATTGCAGTCAGTCTCCACTGCCCAGGTGCAAATTATTCAAGCAAGCATTTTCAGTTTTCCTCTATCTGATCCACATCCTTGGGAAGAGCTTCCAGTAATCATACAAAAATTTACATCTTTTCCTTTTCCCTTCCTCCTAAAAGCCTACTACCTCTGCTTCAAAGCCTGTTGAAGCACTGGGAATGCTTAGCTTGCTGCATGCTGAGGCCACTACGTATCACATTAACTGGTAAGGTCTCCTTATTTCTCTCCTACAAGTCTGTTTATATTTTTGCCTTGACTAGAAATGCCTTTTTGCTTGGTGTATGCTGTGCCTAACATCGCAGAGTCCTGGTCCAGGACTGGGCTTTCATGAAACACAGAAACAGAAGTAACTATAAAGAAAATTGTGAGTGAGCATGCGTGAGAGTGGGGGAGCACATTCCCCTACATTTCTTGAGTGTAGACCAGTAAAATATACCAACAGGGCTAAAGATACTAATTTAAAATTAGTTTAGCTTTGGTTTTCTCTGTCAGATAAAGAAACTGTCTGGAGTCCAAATTTTTTCTATTTGCCCGGTGTCTGTCAGTGTCTTGCCAACAACAGAATACAGGATGAAAGATTTTATTTTTCCTCTTTCAGGTGTAACAAAATTGCTCTCCAACAAGTAAGAAACCAGAAATTTAACTCAGTTTCTTCCTGAGAAGGCAGCTCATTAACCTTCTTGACAGGAGAAAGCAGTCTGTTAAATGTTGCTCAGCAGCATGCCAGAGCTTCAAAGAGATAGTACTTTCTTTCGTAGCAGGGCCTTATTCTTAAACTATGCACTCATAAAGAATGAGGATTTAACACAATGAACTCCTATGGTTTAAGAGTTAGTTGGAGCTAAAAATGTAAATAAATTCTATCTACTAGACTTTGTTATCAGTTAGATCAGTACACTCACCATTGAGAACATGTGTTTAAAGCTTCTTTATTTATCAGGCAAACAGTGACCAGAGATACTTTCTGTGCTGATGGTAGAAAACAATAATCTTACAATGGGCTTCCTTGCATCTATCAAGTTCAAAGGAGAAAAAAAAAAAACAAACTCACGTCATGAACAAAAAACCATAAACTCCAGGTTGACTAATGAATGGGTGCACAGAAACTCATCTGTTAGCAATATCAGCTTACAAAATCAACTGGTTTAATGCATGTGAAAACATGTAGGAGGGATCACACACCAGCAGAGCTATTTAAATTAGAAAAACTTGTGCTTCAAGCAGAGAAGTTTTTGATCTGTGATAAAAAAAAAATTTTATTGGCCATAATATGACTGACTTTGTTATCAGACCTCAGCTCAACTGACACATTAAATCATCTCTCTTGTACCTGTTAGACATGGAACAAAACCAGATCCAAGCCTTAGTCCAAACTTTGGTAAACTTAGTTTGAGATACAGACTTTGCAATTTCACCGTTTCTAATTATTTGGTTTTCAGGTTTTGGCTTTAGTTTTTATTAACTGTAACACGTAGTTCTGATTTCACCAGAGTCCCCATCCAAGTCTATTAAGCCTGTCCTTGAGTAGTCCTTAATCAGGACTGCTATGCTAATTCACGCTGTCTTCCCTTTCAACCTTCTGCTTGATCTCATGTACTCTCATTGAATTTTTTCTTCCCTTACTTTATTCTCATCTTCTTTTTACCACAGGAAAAGATTTATGGATGTCTTACAGAGCTATATTTATCTGTTTGGAGTAACCTTTGTACTCACATCCTGAAGCTTCCTTCTAGGCACTGAATTCATGTATGAATCATTATGAATGATCTGAGGAGCCATCCTAACTCAGCCCTCCCTTTCTCCTCTTTTTTTCCCATCTGTCAGCTGACCAGTACAAATGACACACAGAGAAGTCTACTAAAACATTCAGGTTTTTTGTTTGCTCTTTGCCAAATGTCAAGGCATAACATTGGATTGTGCCTACCGCAGCAAGGCTGTCCAAGTCATTTACCCATCCAAGAAGCAGTGAAGATTTTGAAGCATGCCTGCCTGAATTTTCTCAAAAGATAGACACACAAAGTGTCTGTGAACTACTCACACAGCCATGGGTTTGCCAGTCATCTTTCTTTCTTTGGTCATACCTGTTCCAAAAGCTGAACAAAATACCACAGGTATCCAAGCACGTGACTGCAGTGGCACCTCCCTGAGACTGAAATGGCTGAAACAGCTTCTGCAACTGAAACCACCATATAACTCCACCATGAGGTTGTGGTCAGTAAGTCATTTGACTTTCAGAAGCACCATCCTATATTTCAGCCAAGGTCAGAGAAATTCAAGGAATCTATAGAGATATTGATCAAAATTCTATCTTACTAAGGAATGCCATGAGATACTATGGTGAAGCTAAAAGAAAAGTTATTTTAATTATGCCTTTCCTTTAGATCAGACCTTTTATTCTCTTTTTCAACAACAATTTCTAAGAACTACAGTTGGATTTGTAAGGACATACATAGTTGTTATTTTCTTTGAAGTTTGGTTAAAAACTTTCAGCAGCTTTCCATTACCCTGTCTTTAACCTTATATTGTCTTTCCTGAACAAAATGTCAACTTAAATACTGCATGCTGCAGGACCTGATTAATTTTTCCCCTTTGGAAGAGTAAAAAGTGTGTTACTGCCAAACAAAAGGTGATGAAAGCTCTGTCTCCAGATGGCATTGTAAAAGCTATAAGCTCTGCTTTGTCAAAGACAAGCTCAGTTTGCCAAATCCACCAGCTGCACATAATGAAGAAAGTATTGCTGTACCAGTTTTCTTGAACCTGTATCTTCCAAGGTGGGAAGAATTTATTGGTCCTTTCTTACAATTTCAGTCTGTTTGTCTGTTTAGAATCCAACTGATGAGAGCACGTGTGCTATTTTTCATAAAAAGCATCAGAGGCACAACACTTCTCTGGACCAGGGAAGCATCATGCATCTTTCCTCAGTGGTGTTCTGCCAAATCACTCCTTCACATTCTACCCATTTTGGAGACTGGTAAGTTCAGGACCCTCAGAGAGACACTGGACTACAGATCATGGCCAACTCTTTGAACGTGATCAACACCACCTCTTGCTTGTGCAGGCCGTAACCAATCTCAGTGTTTGTGACCCAACTTTTAGGAGGTTACTTTCAATGAACCACGTAAGTGTAAGTTAAAGAACATTAAACTCCTGTGATGTTAAGAGAGCCAATGTTAAGAGAGCCAAGAGGTTTTCTGTTTCCCTGGCCTATATTCGTAGTATCTGTCAGTTCAAATTGGGGTACAACTCTTCTCAACATCCTGATAAATAGGTTATCTCTGATCCAAGTTCTATTTTAAATTAAATATTCCTGTATACCTTGATGTTAATTGTTCAGCCTGTTCAGGTGGGGAATCTGGGTCGTTGAACAACAACCTGTATCTTTAGAACAGAAACTTCAGAAAATAAGCCAAATGTATGAAATAGCAGTGATACTGTTTTTTTGGTGTGGCAAATACATTTACAAGGTCTTTTTTCTTGTATTTCTTCTATATGCTTCTGTTCAATGAGACTATCTCAGTCCACAATAGCTTCAGCTTCTTCCAGGATAACTACTGTGGAAGCATTAATGCAAGTACAGTCATCTTTTAACAATACCTGCATAAATCTGCTTTGGGCAGCACACATTGTCCTACTGCTTAAAGGTAAAGCCATCAAATAAGCAACTGGTTCCACTGTGTCTTGGCTCATGTAGCAAGTCATAAAGAAGAAGAGAGAGGGAGCTGGTGCTGGTGTCTCCTTGGATGGAGATCCCCCTGGTTTCATTGCCAATGCCTTGATCCTGTCAGTTACACTAGACCAGAGGTGCATAAAATGATAGCCAATGTCTGGAGCCATTTCAGCATTGCTAGATCCATCACCACACCCTTGGAAATATGAAGATGTCATTAAAATACATAAATACATATCAGTGGAAAATTATCTATAAAATCCATCCAACTCTGACAAGAGAATTTGAAATCGTCTTTCTATTAATGGTACATAATGAATTGAACATACCCAGTACAGGCAGACGGAAAATTAATTAAAAACAACATGTACATATTTTTAAGGTGGTCTTGAAGTCTCTCCAACATAAAAAGGAACTTCCCAGGAGTAAACTCTTTCTCATTTGTGAATAGCATACCCAAGCAATAAATCACGCACAAATTTCCAGCTTGAGATGTTCAGGATTTTAAACAATTCTGATTTCAGCTGGTTTTCTAAGCTTGGGGACAACATTTCAGTGACTATGAATTTGGACTTAATTTCTATCTTGTGTTCTACAGATTGATTTCCAAGAATTATACTACAGCTGCAGTGCAAAGGTATGACTCCTGTATGTGACAGGTGTTTGTAAAACCCTTGAGCAAGAAAATCAAGGTCAGTGTTACTGATCCAGTAGGAAATTCTGGTTTTAATGGTTTTCTTTCTCCAAATGCTTTCCCATAAGAAGTCACTTTACCAGAATACAAGCAAACCACAGTCAGTATAGAAACCTGTAGAACACTTCACACACAGCAAATTATTATCTAAGTATAAAATATTCCTAAAAAGAGTAATTATTTTGGCTGTCATAAACATCATGTCTGCCATGTCTTAAAAAGGTGATTCTCATTTTTAGCTGAGTGACTGATTCACCTTTAACAGACTCTAAGAACCAGAAATGGAATTAAAAAATATATTGCCTGGATTCAAGTGCTCTTGTACTTCCCAGAATAACATTCTGTATTTACTTTTCAGTTGGAGGATAATGTCTTCTCCTCTGATTGAAAGAATATGCCACATAATCTGCTTCAATTTCTGTGCACAAGGCACAGTCATCTTCTTCACATCATTCCAGGCCAAATGTAACGGTTGCTCAGTGGTAAAACTACACAAATTAAACAAACCACAAAACATGGATTGTGTTGTGGGGAGCACAGAACAGGGGAAAGGAAAGCAAGGGCTCAAGGAAATGCTGTTTGCTGAAGTGAATCATCTAAAGGAAGGTTATGCCACGGATCTAATTTCAGGAAGAACAGGGGATATAGAAGTCCAACCAAAGAATATCAATGTTTGAGAGTTTCACATAAAGCAGCAACTTCTTAACTTCCTCTAAAGCCAATGGATTCATTTCACTGTGAAAAAAATATGGACCAGCTCCATGAATTGTTGGAAAGACTAAAGCACTACAGGATGGATATTTTGGAGGACACTTAATTGGTGACCCACTCTTTGCTTTCTGACTCTCTTGCTCCCTTTCCAATGCCACAGAATATTAATTCCACTGAGATATTAATTTCTGTCCTTTTCCTTTCTTTTCTTAACGTTTTTCCTTTATCAAACTGTGTTGATTTTTCCATTCACTGACATGTCACTTCCATAGCACCTTCCAGCAAGAACCCTTGGTAGCAGAGGACAAACAAAACCTTTGCTTGGATAGCATGTGGTCCATGATATTTCCCAGTGCATTGTATATGCAGGACCATATGGCTGGTCACACCGCATGGATGTTCCTTCTGGATGCAGACGTTATACATCTTCCATTACCCCAAGGCAGTGACAATTCAGGAAGATTCACGTTGGCTCCTGAGTTCTACTTTTCCCTCCATCTCCCACTGCTGCTTAAAACCGCTCAGTCCCACAGCTTGAAATTAATTTACATCCATTATGATTAAGATTTATAGAAGCAGCTTTCATTCCTTCGATGAGTAACTTTTCTCTAACCAAGAACAGAGGGCAAGGTTTAGTAATGATGGCTTAGTCCTTCTTCTCCACAGAGCAAATCTGGGCTTCTTTTCTGCTAATCTCTATAGGATATCTGCAGAAATGGACACATCGTCCATAGGCATGGGGATGGCTGGTAAAACAGATGATATGTAAGACTAATATAGAAATCAGATCTTTTCTTTCTTTCTGAAAGTTTACAAATTAAACATGTCCAGGTATTCATATTAAATTTAGACTGCTTGAAATTTCTGGCTACAAAACAGCACCATTATACTGAAAGGGCTAATAAATAGAATGTTCTTTCAGCTGAAAGAAAGTTAAGGCATCTGCGTCTTTTGTGGTTTATGGGTGAAAGACAGTTTTGAGGAAGAGGTTGTTTGCAGCCAAAAGGGCCAAGTACCTTTTAACTATGATCCACTGGTTAATAACTACAAGGCCTGTTTACAAATACTTTTAATTTACTGAGATATTTCCATTTCTTTTTAAGGTCTGTTTGGCTACAGAAACTACAGAAACTGGTGTAAAACTAGTGGAGTTAAAGTGAATTTGTGCTGGGACAGCTGAAAAATATAATGTTGACGCCTGTGATCTGGGATGAAACGAAACAAAGCCACCCCGTAATTTCAGCCTTGAATGGGGGATTTAACGCTGGTAGCACCATCTAGTGGGCAAAGAAAGAATCGAAGAGTACAAATACAAGTAGACAGAATCCTGAGAATCTAAGTATTTTACTGATATTTAGGAAATATAATGGCAATAGATACCACTTATAAGAGTATATGATTTATAAAATTTCACATTAATGTGACAAATATATTTAATGGAAGACATTTAGGAAAAATGAAAAAGAACTTAGTACAAATTTTTCATTACCAGTGACACATTTCAGCTAAATATGATTGCTCTACAGCTTCTTTCTCAGAATTGTCAAGCCCTATGTTCTAGTCCTTTAACTCTGCTGGTTTTGGACTATCCCGTAAGTCTGCACAGACTCGTTTAACTTTCCTTCTTCTCTTTCTTTTCCAACATCTACATCATAGTTCTTATTGCTTCATTCTTATTTTAATGTAGCTCAAGAGGAAGCACAGAAGATCTGAGTTTTCTTTTTTAATTTATACAGGATACTTTGTCTTTTTGTCATCTTCTGGCTTAGCTATTTTAGATTGCCTCACTTCTGGGAGGTTTCACAGCTCCTGGCTATGTATGTTAGTCTTAAGAACTACCAAATTCTTACAGTATGGGCTGCTCAGTATACTTGGTACTGTAAAATGGGATGGTATAATGCTATTTCAAATTCTTCATCTCACTCTTTGTCTTTGTGTGACTTTGGGTAATCAGATTTATAGATCGTTCTTCCCTTTCCCTGTCTCTGAAAATTGATGAAAGTTTTTGTCTCTTCTGAGAAATCAGAATTGTTTTGATAAAAATTCTTCACAAAATAGTTTCCATTTTCAATGACTTCTGCTTTTCTTTGTAAAAGACATTTATGTTTATGCATACAAATCACTACATAAAAATAACATTCTTCAACAACTAGAGTGCTAGTAACTGATAACTAGTTCTTCACGTGGGACAGTGTCTCACAAGCAAGGATAATTGCATGAACATTTCTGTGTGCCAGCCAGTATCTTCTCTGATCTTTCATTTCTGTCTTGCTGATGGTGAGTCACCAAATTACAGTTATCTCAAGAGGACCATGCTATTCTCACAAGATGATTTATGAGTGAAGAGTATGAGCAAAACTCTCCTTGAGAGCCCATCCCTGTTTGCAGACAGGCTGAGGAACCTGAAAGGACTACGCATTCCTGGATATCTCCAACCAGCCAGCAGTGCCCGAGGATGTCTCAGAGAGGCAAAGTTTGCACAAGTTTACTTAAACTTCCTGGGGCAAGTTCTTAGCTCATGCTAATTGTCATCTGTTCATCTCAGAAGGAGCTAGGTCAATTTACAAGGGTTATGTATCTTCCTCTCTCTTCCACCACACAGCTTATGCAGTGAGTTGCTACATGAACATGTAGCATATGTTCTTGGGGTTTATGGGACTTTTCTTGACAGTCATGAAACAGTAGTCAGTTATGAGCAAAAGCATGGAGGAGTGACAAGAGTAAATATTATTTGGAAGGATACTACTGCAGAAGTTGCTGAAACAACTGTGAACATCTGGGTTACCGCTATTAGACAGTATTTGAATTTGGTGGCAGTGGCAAGAAGGTGGGAGACACAGCTTGTCCTATAAAGAGCTTACAAGCTATTTGCCTACTTTTATGTAAATGAAACTCAAGATTAACTTACACAAAATGCAGAAGCTTCATAAAACACAAAATCAGTAGGTGGCGACTCCCTATGTTGAACTACAAATTTTACTTGAGTTAGCGTAGGTTTTACAGGCTGCAACTTTACAGTGCCACTTTTGGAGGGACTAGAAATAATTCAATAAATAGTAGTCTTGACCACAAAGAGTTCTTCATGTAAAAGGTAATATAAGCCCTTAGTGGCAGACTTTTTCATGTGCCACACATAAATCATCCTACAATATCCATATTCTTGCCATAACCTGCTGTTTACCATCTTGTAGTGTATCCAGGACTTTAAAACTACATTCTTCGTCTTTTATTGCTGTATGTTTGCTTCAGGGGAGAGCAAGGGTGACATCCAGTGGTCTATTAAGTTATGTGTACAAATGGCCTAAGCCTTCAGTGAAGTGAGATCTCACTGAGGCCTTAGAGACATAAAATTATACTTATTAAAGCTGAGATCAAATTGAGACTGCATGATTTCCCACATGGGTCCCAGACTGCATCCTGTAATAAATCATTTCTGTTTCTCCATACATTTTAATTCAGAATTAGGAAGCAGAGAGCATTAGCAAACAACTGGAGGCTAAAGGAATATTCTGAAAACTGGCTTTTGCTCAGATGAAATAATAAGGTTCCCCCACAAATTCAGCAGCTTCCCTAGGCTGGATGTTCAATCCAGATCAATGTCGCTGATCAGTGGTATCTGTGGATGTGCCATTTATATTTGCAGGGCTTCCCCTCCCCAGCTTTGCAACAGAGAAACAGTGCAAAAAACTCACTATTTTCTTTTCTCAGTCACTCCATAGTCACAGAGCTGCTAGAACTGGGGGCACTTTACTGGCCAGAGATATGCAGTGAATATATTTCTGAAACTCATGGCAGCATGTATTCAACATCTAATTTTGGGAACAGAAGAAAGCATAATGTTTCTCCTGATCTGCCTGCCTTCCAGCCCTGTGTATGCCTCAGGGATAGCCTGCAGCATCCCTAAGGCTGTTCAGGCATATATTATGGCATAGACAAATGTCATACATGTGGGGTCTTGTATGCTCTGCAGGGCATCTTCCAGTTATATGCCAGGCTGTGTTTGGGATGTGCTCACTGTAGGTCTTGATGATCCACAGAAGACAGACTAGATACCATACGGGGGAGGCAGGTTCCTCATTATTAAGTAACTTTCAAAAATAAGACTTAGGCCTAAAATTTTGGGGTTACATGAGAGCCTGCCTTTCACTGAAATATAATATAGTCCCACCCAAACATTGCAACTACTAAAAGTATTCCTGTTACCTTCCCTTTAGTGGGGGGGGGGGGTGTGTGGGGTGGAAATCTGACTTTTGTATCTCAATCAGCCTTTGAAAAATTTACAGTGATACCATAATAGAAAGATTTAAAATAAAAATAAAAAAAATCTTTGCAAATAACTTAATAAATTACCGGAGAAAAATGGAAGCAAAAATTATTGAAGCATATCAGTTCATTCTAATATTTCTATTTATGTCCCTAATTCTGTAGTTTCAGGATAAGAATTCCTATGACAAGTGGATAGACTCCATCTCTCCTCAATGTGTGTACTTATGAGTTTAATTAATTCATGAAGATTTGGCAGTTTGTACATTCATTCACTAATAATCTGGACTGCATTTGCTCTATCAAAACCATCTTTTCTGGTCATATGACATCATGATACAGCTTCTGATGTCAGGGTTAACAAAAAGCAATTTTAATAAGGTCTGTAAAACCGAACCTCCAATAAAAAAGTGATTTTGCATGCACCTTCATGTACCAGTTCTGTCTGATACTGACAATGCCAAGAGTATTATGAACCAGATCAACAAAATTGCCTCTGTATCCAAACTGCCTGGTGGTATCCCAAACCCTGATTTAGGCAGGTAGGACCCCAATAAAGTGAGGAGGGCTCAGAGAGTGAAGTAGCATCTTTTATTAGACCAACTGATTCCATTAGAAGTAGATGAGCCTCTGAACTCATGACTTCAGACTGAACTCAGCATAAAGATTGAGGCATCCTACGAACAGAAGCAGAAAATCCCATGAGCTGAGTGGGGATGTGCCTGCACTGTAGAAGTTCAGGTGTATTATTTGAGCTTCTCTGTGAGAAGGTGCTACTTGGTGCTGTCAGGAGGCGTCGGTCTCAAGCTGATGATTTTGAGCACTGACCTTGATCTCTGCCTCACACAAAGCCGAGGGGGAGGAAGGAGCAGCCTCCTCCTTCTGCACAGTGATTCACTGTTAGCTCTCCTGTCCAGCAGGAGGGAGACCAGGGCTACGATGCCCTTTGGTGCCTGTGGAGACCTGAAGGTCCATCTCAAAGACCCCAGGTGGATGCTCCAGCAAAAATTATATTCTGAGTTACAGAGGAAAGACAAGGCTTCCACCCCTGTTCTCGCAAGTGTCTGAGTATTTTACCTTTAGTGTTTAATAGAGCTTGTGCAGGAGTCAAGCCACCCCCGTCCTTGTCCCCAGGCCATAGACTCATGCTTTCTCTGCCCTAATAATTACTTAATTATTGCCACATGGAAAAGTTTCAACAGATGGTCTGGAGCTAAATAAATTCTGTTCCTGCAGGCCAAGTATTCAACAAAATTTGGACCCCACACCCCAGTGAACCCTCTAGCAGCTGAGCCTGTGGAGCTGGCAACGAGCACTGAGTTTTTTCCCGGATGATGTATTTTGTGGGTGTTTTCTCTGAGTATGTGTCAAGACCATAGATAAAGGTGCACAGAGACCTGGGAAGCAGCTGAGCAAGTATTTTAAGGATGGAAGTTTTAGATCTATGTACCAGTGAGATTGTTCATAGGCGCTTGTGTCCTTTATTGATCTAACTGGAAACAGTTAAGGCTTATTATATTATTTGTAGCTCAAATCCAATTGATAATATTTAGGATAATTCCTTTTTACCAATGAATAGCAAAGGCTTGCCTCATATCTAATCCTATTATTACTTTGTTTCCTCCACATTTCCCCTTGCCCTCCCCACAGTTTTGCCCCTAGTCACTCACAGCTTTGCTGCTCCTTCCCCAAGTCCTGGGTTTACAGCAATATTCTGCATTGTGGAATAATGCTGTCCACTGAGGTAATTTTTCCTTTTTCTTTTCTTTTCTTTTTTTTTTTTTTTAACATTAGTATCTGAACAAAGCAGGAAGTCGATTAATAGATTTTAAACTAAGAGGCCATTATGATCAGCTGCTTTGACCAGTTGTACAAAATATGCCGAAGAACTGCACTTGGTCCTTTCCACAAAGAAATGCACAGGTCAGAGATGGACATGTCACATAGCACAGATCTGTCCTCGCTAGCAACACGGGAATACCTCACGAGGATCTGACAGGGCAAACAAGTCTGTGGGAGGGCAGCCCAAGCTGCCAGAATAATACCATGTAGCAGCTCAAACAGCAACATTTATTTCAGGGCTGCCTTAAATATCACAGATATCCAAAAGCAATTTCCAGAGAAGAAAAAGAAATTTTTCTTACATGTAATGATAGTAACCATATCGAAAAAGATTGAGGGCCCATTGTACAGTTTAAATAAGTTTAAATTAGGCTGTGATCTGGGGAACTACATGAGAGAAGGATTTGATAAGAATTCTTGTTGGAAAAATCCATCAGCACATTCTGTCTCTGTTGGTGTCATCAAAGTTACACAAGATATAAGTGAAATCAACTCAGCATCTTCTGGAAAGCACTGTGTAACAGCTAGGGACTGAATTTATATAATATGTCCAAGGGAAAAGCAGCTTATTTTTAGCTGACCATGTGTAGCAAACAGGCCTAGAAACCGAGACTGAAATATGACAAAATTGCATTATCCTGAAAAGAGAAATGCAGTAACTGAAAGCAAACAAACAAACACATAGTGAGTAATGAGAAAAAAACCAGGGTTGACTACACAGAGCACGAAGTCTTGATGCGTTCAAAGTAAGGAAGAGTTAAAAAGAAAATAATTTATTAAAATAAGCTTTGTATGCTGTGCTTGTCTTTTTACAGATCATTAAAGAGGCACTTACAGTGCCTTCACACCACACCACCTTGAGATTCGCACCTCAGGTAGGATTACTTTTTGTTTCTGCTCCAATCCATTTTATTTCTGACTCCTTACACATGCTCTCAACACCCAGCCAGGGATGAAGGTCTGTGGTACTGTGAAATGGGTTGCAAGCTCTGCGCTTGGGCTGATCAAGGACAACACTATTTTGTGGCAACTTAGAAAGGTGTAGTGTGTGATTTTTGCCACTAGTTTGTTGAAAACAAAACCTTGACTGCCCATGACAGTGTTCAAGTAAGTGTCCCCTCTGCCTCTGTAGCAGGCGTGTACCTGAATCCCCCAGCATACTCTGATAAAGCCCTTCCCAGAGCTGAAATACATGGGTGGCATGTGTGGCTCCATCAAAGAGACTTCTGCAAATGCCACTTCCACAAGGTGTGAGGAGTGTCACACCCAGCAGAGGACAAGGAAGAGCTTTACTGCAGCGGGCAGGAGAAGCAGCCCCAGGTTCTTAATCCCGACCTGTGCCGCTTCACAAGCTTTTGCCTGGTAGATGTTGCTCAGTGTTTCACTGCTTAGTATTATTTAAAGTGCAATGTTTGGGGTAGGTCTATAGACTGAAGCAAGGACAGCTATCAGCACCTGCTTTGTCATGTGGGGCATGGTGAGACGGTGGGGACCAGAGGCAGCCTGTGCCACCTCCTCCCTGGTCCCCACCACCCCAGCCCCACGCTCCCACAGAGACCCACTGGTGACAAGGCCATCAGCCACAGCGAGGCAGGAGGGACAGCATGAGGCAAACACATCTGCACTGAAAGGCTCATCTTGACCAAAAACCTCTTCCACAGGAGGAAATTAATGAATGAAAAAGAAATGAAGCTTTCAGGGCGTGTTATCAGTTCAAACACTTGTGTTAGTAAGAATCTCAGTTTTAGTTGTTTCTGTGCAGAGTACCCTTTCCAAATGATCTAATGAAAGATAAACCATCCAGATGTGCTTGTATAACAAAATAAAACCTAAGGACTCAATAAACTTTGGACTCAATAAACCCTCTAACAATAACAACAACAGCAAAAATTTCACAGAGGAACTTAAGAATCATTGAAAGCTTTCCAAAGGAAGAAAACAAATCTGGTAGGGTCAGCCCGAAATATTACAAGTCTAAAGCAATCATCTGAAATGTGCTTTTCATACTACAGATTTCGCTGGGACATCTTTCTACATCCTGCTTAGAGCTACCTGCATAAGTAATGCACGCATTAATTATCTAGAGATACATAGGCAGTGATATATACACATGAATTTTACGTAAATTGTCTATAGCATACAGCTTGACTCTTGTGTCTTTGATCTGCTGATAATCTCCAAGTGTGTGGATTTCAGCGGGCCAAATAATTTTTATCTCTGCTGGGAGTACTTTTGGCAAGTTTTCCATCAGCAGGAAATGAGCTGGAAAACTCTGGTGAAACTTCAAAGCAACAGCTTAAGGTGATCTTTCATTTCATGAATTTCAGACTGTCTCTGCTGTTTAACAAAATACTGAGTTCTTTCTCTCTAAACACTTTTAAAAACTGAAAAAGATGAATTTATGAAAATCATACATGAGATATGTGAGAGATCCTGCCACTTTGGAATACAGGGCATCTTCCAAATTATAAAGATACTAAGGGAAGTATTAAAGCCTCAAATGCTGTCTCTTACTAGCATATTCATTTGTACAAATAAATGGACTTCAAATCATTTTACACCTCAGAGTCATATTTGCTGGGGTGGGAGGTGCGTTGTTCATTTGACTGATTTCTGCTTTAATTTTTCTCCCCATTTTGTTATAAATATCCATTCTTCTCCATTCCACATCCTGTGATAGTGAATTTCTGAGCTCTAGTAATGCCCTCAGGTATGTCTCACGTGGCTACAATAAATTAGGGACAACGTGAAGCCTGCTGTAGCTTATACTAGGAAGGGGGGCAATCTAGCTAAAAATCCAAAGGGCACAAAAGCAATTTCTTCCAGGGCTTAAATTCTAAGGTAAGGCAAGGCACAAGTAGGTCTAATTAGAGGGAGAATGAAAAGAAGTCTCAGTAGTCATCTCTTCAAAAATATCATAAAAGGTCACCTGGACTCAGAGGTGAATGGTGTGCGGAGAGCATTTAACTGTGTCTTCACTTGGAGCAAGTGATCCAGTTATTAATTGTCCAGTCATTAACTGGGGCTGTGCAAACAGCTTCACATGCCAAGCGAGGTCAGAATATTTGACTTCTTGAACATTATTTGCAATTGCATTTCTTTCACTTTTAGCGTAATCATTATTCTTAAAACAGTCTGCTTCCTTCTCAGAAGTAAGTGTCACTTCACAGCAAAAATGCTACTGAAAGTCACAGAAAAGCAGACTGCATTTATATATTCATTGTTCCAATTCTTGGCTAAACACCTACAAAACAACACAGGAGGGTCTGAACTATCTAGTTGCCATAATGCATAATCCTATCCCAAGAGAAAGTAGAAACCAAAAAAGCTGCAAAAGTGACCAGGTAAAAAAAGAAACTATATCAGTATGAACAGTTTCAATGTTTGTTCACTTGAGATGGTAATCTTGAATCTCTGGGAGACCATTTATTTTTTCAGAGCACTGGAAGAACATGGGATCTATTGACCTGGAACAACAGCAAGAACAAAAAACAAGTCCAATGACAGTGTCCCTGGCAGCAGCTAAAAGCTGATGTTTTGGGGAAGGCGAAGGCCAGGAGCCAGCACACACCAGCGAGTTTGCCAGAGCCACAGCAGCACCGGGGACAGGGATGGATTTGGGCTTCATCTCAATGCTACCTTGCTGTACAGCTGCTTCTGCCGTATGGTACAGCACGATTTCTCTAACCTACATCAGGTTGTGTGCCCTGCTTCTGCCTAAAGCCATCTGCAGACAGAGGAAGGATACGCCCAGAGATCTGATTACCTCCTCCTCGGTTCATAAAAGGATGTGTCAAAGCAATGAGGAAGCAGGGAGAGAGGCAAAGCAGGTTAACTAGTCTCTGGTTAAAAGAAGCATTGACAAGAAAGAAAGGAGTCAAATCAGACCCCCAGGGCAGAATCTGCTTCTGCACCCCGCAAGAGAAGGAGAATAGAGCGGGTACCCCACAGATACTACCTCTGTAGGTATCTTGTGTAACAGAAAAAATTCTCCAAATCACTCAAAACAGGAACAGGCCCAAATGTTATTCCTCAGGTCTAAAGGACCATTACAGATGGCTCTATTGAACTGGCAGCAGCACCAAGGAAGCAAAGGACTCCAGGCACTGCTGGATGGAGCAATGGGCCTGGAATATGACCTCAAACCTGTGGCCAGAGGCGGTCAGTAACCCAGACTCATTAACCGGGGTAAGAACTGACACTAAAGGCAGGTTAGTCAGCCCTTGGACATGAGCCGTGGCTGGAAAAGGATGGAATCAGTCCGCATCTTTACATTCTTCCACTACCATGATTGTACTGTAAATGCTATCAAACTCATTCCCAGTCCTTAAGGCAGAGCACATTACCACACTCTTACAAACAAGAATACAAAGCTGACCAGGTTGGCTGATGTAGCCAGATCTGTTGGCTCTGTATCAGGGATGGGGACTGAATGTGGATCTCTGGATTTCCTCAGGGGATGTGCCTTCCCCATCAAAGAACTGCTTTTCAGAAGTGGTTCAGATGTAGCATAGAGCAGAAGACTTAGCTTCTATTTCTAGTACCAAAATGAACACTCCCAACTGATCAATCTCGTCTTTTGATAAATGCTTATCATTAATGCTTCCACCATTTGAGGTTGCACATAGGTACGGAAATCCTGCAAGACAATGCTAAAAATGAGTCCAGTTTGGTCAGAACCAAATTCAAATACTAACCCCCTCCTAAACCTGCACTAACAACTGCAAAAATCCCACCGTGTATTCCCTCTCTTCTTCCAAGGCCTAGGATGCAGCCATTAATAAGGTCTCATGGCGAGCTGAGGTGGCTCAGTACTAAGACAAGGAGCCATCACCTTGTCAGTTCACCAGGGACTCCATTAGAGAAACTGCTTTCACTTCACTGACATTTTAAAGGCAAACCATCGTAGGTTTGTACAGTGAATGCTGTAAATAAGGGTAGGCCAGGTCTGCTCATCTCTTACTGCTCACCCAGGAACACCAAATAGGCGAGTTTTGTCCTTAGATGACTGAAACAATGCATTTTTGCCTGTGAAAATAGTTGCTATGCCTCCATTGCAAAAATAAAACAATCACAGGTTGTCAAATTAGTTTAAAAAATTTATGACACATTAATGTTTCTCTGAACTTGAAGTCCTTTTAAAAGTGGTTCGGAGAAAAAAGAAAAGCAGCTTCCAGACTGTTTCACTGGCACATTAAGTTATGCATTCTAAGTCCTGGAGGTGAAATGTTTTTAGCATTTATGGGAGCTCTGGGCTTCCAGTCCTTGCACTGAGCCGGCTATTAATATGTGACAGAAAGCATCTGTGATCTACTGCTCGCAGGGTTCAAGCCTCAAAGCACGCAGAAAGCCTGTGAATAATCCTTCACTCATACGGCTGATTGACCGCACCACACATAAGTCAATGTGATGTATACGCTCCGATGTGACAGGTCCAAAATATAATGTACTCTACAAATGATTTGATCTTAATTAGAAGAACAAGGGTCTTTTACATGACAATTTTCTTTTAGAAAAAGGCACAGGGCATTGAGAGATATTAATGTCAGCATCAGTCATTATAAAACACGGAGACAAGATCTATTTTAAGGCTTGTGGATGTGAAGTACACATTAAAAATGGGATTATGCTACTGCTAATGGGAAAATGATTGCCATTCTAACTTCCCACTAAACCAGGCTGGGGCATCATTATGAACATAGTAGCTCTTTACAGAGAGAGTAACAACCGGGTCTTCTGTCGGAAAATGCCTGGCCTATTTCTTTGATGTCCAAGATTCTGTTAGTCTCCGTGTGAGCACACAGGCAAGTACTTCGGTGCAGGACTGGGTCCAAGCAGCTAGCCCAAAGTCAGGCGCTAACAGACCTTTCTGAATCACACAGCCTTCATCGCATGAATGTTTCTACCCTGCACTGTTTTTTTTGCTGGAGGACTGGATCAAAGCTGTCTAGCTGGAAACAGATTTAATTCACTTCAGTCAGCATGGAAATATGTCTAGTTTAAACTTGAATTTTGAGGAGAGCTTATTTTCACCACTGTGGTCTTCCTTGAGTAATACGATTACTCTTTTTTACCTGTTGTGGCATTGGCACCCACTATCTAGCAGCTTTTCCCTGTTGGTGCAGTTTCTTCAATTAAGATGTCAAGCTGATAAGCAGAGAAATTATGTAAGTGGTGTCTATGGGAATTCTGACTGCATGAAAAAAAGGGAAAGAAAAAAGGTGTTATGATAAAACCTGGCACAAGTAAACATCTTGTAAGTAGAAAAGTGTCTCCCTTTGCCAGCTTGTCTCAGAGCACTGCATGGGAGAATAGGCTGTGCTCTCCGATGCTTTGCCCGAGGAAAGCTTTGGGAAGGTCTGCAGCGCAGCCTGTGAAGTGGCTCTTCACACTCCTGCTGCAGGGATGCACCCCTGCCATGCCTCTTGCCTTTCTCAGGCAGCTGCTTGCTTTGGGTGGCGGGGTGAGTTTCCATCTGTAGGAGAGCTCCGTATTAGGGGGCTGTGATTGCAAGACTGAGCCACTGAAAAACTTACCTTGCTCATCTCCCTAAAGTCATGACATGGAAACATGGATGTGAGACCCCATCATCTGGAGAATGATTTTCCCAGGGATGGTCATTCCTTGCATTTCAGGGGTGCTGACTCTGTGATTTTCCCAAATGTAGGTAACACAGCTGCACAACTGGGGGCGGTCGGAGGGGGGGCAAACTCAGGCACACTCTTCCCTGAAAAGAAACAGCTAATGTGCACAGCCACCACATGCTCGGTTAAGTACACCTAGAAAATCTGTGCCTCTTCTCATGTGCTGGAAACACTCAGTCTGAAACACAAGGCAGTACATCTGGGAATAGATCACAACAGCAATTTCCTTTACTGGCTAGATTAACAATCATGGTGAATGGACATTCATATCCCAGGACCTGTTGAGGATTCACAAGAGAACTGTGATCAGTTTTCTCATGTTTGGGCTAAATCCTCTAAGGTGTAGTCATTTAAACTCACTTGATATGGAAGAAGCCCTTGATTTGACTCCCTGCCTCCACAAAAACATATCACATTGTTATTTTCACCAATTCCAGTTAACCTCAATGCACAAGCAGAGCCTTTGGGTTGGGGATCGATAGAAACTGCACTAAAAAATCATTTGATACAATTCAAAACCTACTGGAAATAAACCAGCAAAAATTTATAATTTGGACTCAGAGTGATCAGAGTGAAAATCAGGGTGCTGCCACCCGCGGGTTCAGTGTGGCCTCTGTATGAGCCATAGGCCGTGACATTTGCAGAGAAAAATGCACATGAATTCCAAATAGCACGTTAGATCATTTTAATGCCCACAGCTATACATTGCAATGGGCTGCAACTTGTCCTAGTGACAATCCACAAGTCCAGTGCTGTTTGGGTATTTTAGTCTTGCAAATGCATTTTTCTCCAAATGGGTTGCTCAGCAGTAATGATTATTCAGAGAAAAGCGGCAGACAGGGTCAGGCAGCAGCAGAATGAAAAGTGAAAACTTGAAAGATGCTAGATGAATATTTATGCAGAGCAATCTTCATTCTCGCATTATGGTGCATAATGGGATCAGCAAAGCTAACGAATTCACGCTGCGTGAACTTCCTCTGTGAGAACTTAGTTTAATCTGCGCATAAGACTGACAACCCGTGAACACAGAGAAAACGTTCAACGGCATGTAAAAACTTCATTGAAATAATGTTTCTGACTATATCAATGTTCTGGCAATGACAGAATAAACAACATTTTTTTTCCAGGCAGATTTTAAATCCACAGGCCACTTTTTTGAAATGGCATCCAAACATTGTCGCAGCAGACTTTGTTCTTTTGTTTCGCTGCTGATTTGGTATGTCCTACTGGCAACTGAAAAGAATCCATGGGGATCGAGTAATGAGGACAAGGATTTCAGAACAGCCTGACACTGACCATCACTTAAGGGCTGGTAACGACGAGGAGCAGCTGGGCAAATTTCTGCTCTGATATTGCAAGACTTGTCAGGGAATACTTTCCAATGCAAAACGAATGGCTGTTGGCTGACTTTGGAGAGTCTGTCTTATTTTGCAAGATTTTCTTCTCGAGGTGTCCAAAACTCTATCTTGGTGCACAAGGGCAGTGAAATCCATTCAGGTGCTGTAGGGTCAGCACAAGACTTGCAGATCAGTTTAGTCCTTTTGGGGTCTGCAGATTCACTGCACAGATAGGCCCACATTTCATCCATTCTTTGTATTTTTTGTGAGCAGGTCACTACAAAACCCAAGAAGCTATTATGATCCATCATTATGCCCAAACCCCCAAATAGTTGATCACCTGTGGCTAAGTACCCATATGTTTAGACAGATACCTAAACCCTTTTATATGTTTAAATGTTTATACAAGGGTCTTAAAAACTTGCTTAGCAAGACCAGTTCTTTCTTTGACATTTCCACAATATACTGACATTGTTACTGGCTTAAGTCTTGTTTTAAATATTAGGCCAGTTTTCCTTACTGTACTTTAGCATTTCCTTCTCTAAACTAGGGGCCCTGCTTCATCCCTGTACACTGAATGCTTCAGCACGTCTAAACCTTCTGAATTCAAGGATATATGGAAACACTCTATTGAAACTGGACCTCTGTGTGAAATTGGAAAATAATGCAATTCTAGTTATCTGAAATATCTGAACCCTCCAAAATACTCAGCGTATTATCTAAGAGTTTGTATCTAATAATTTTTCTCCAGAACCTGCACATCTATCGTTATTCAGTAGTGACCGACGATGTATCAGAAGCACATCAGTTGCAACCAGCTACCTTATGCGTGACTTTAATTAATGAGACTATACAACATAAACTTTAAAAGAACTCAGCCCATGCTAGTAAACGAAACTTCCCCTTCTGCCGCCAATTTGTTCAAGAGGCCACGTACCACCTACACGTACGCTACAGCGGTTCTGACCACCACGTACGCTACGGCGGTTCTGGCCGGCACGTACGGTACGGCGGTTTTGGCCGGCACGTACGGTGCGGCGGTTCTGGCCGGCACGTACGGTGCGGCGGTTCTGGCCGGCCACATCAGCCATTTTGCAGGCAGCGCCTGCGCAGCGCCGGCCTCCTCAACGTTTCAAGGCCAGAGAAAGCAAAGCTGGGAGGACACAGGATAGAACGGTCTGCAGAGCCACTCTCGGTTGCAACAGCCATGGCGGTTGAAGAATTTTTTTAACGTAATACTTTTTGTCTCAACATTTTCTTCAGAAAGCGTTGCTTGAAGCAGCCGGGTTTGGGGTTTTTCCCCTCTGCCTCCACCGGACGGTGCCCGGCAGCCTTTCCAGCTCCCTTCCGCTCGCCCGGGCTCTACCCAACGCCACCGCGGCCCCAGGCCTCCAGCCCTTCGCTTCGGGCGTGTGAGTGCGGGCGTGCGCGCGCTTGTGCGTGCGTGCCTGCACGTCCGTCCGTCTGTCCGCACATCCGCCGCCGCGTGCGTCTGTTTGTGCCTGCTAAAAATAGACGGGAGAGCCTGACAACTGCCTTCTGATTGGCTGTCGCTGAGGTGCCGCCAGCCTATGGGAGCGCGGGGCGCGGCGGGGCGCGGAGGCCGACGGCCGCCTCGGCGGGGCCGGAGGGAGCCGAACGCGGCGGGGCCGGGGCGGGGAGAGGGGCACGGCGGGGCGGCGGAGCCGTTCGGCTGGTGGGCAGGCGGCGGGAAAAAGTCGACAAGAGACCTGTGGGGGCCACCGGGGAGGGGAGGAAGCGCCGGACCAGGCCGGTGGCGCTCGGCGGGCGGCCGGCGCGGGGGTACCGGGCCTCTGGGCCCTGCCGTTTCGTTTCCGGACTGGTAGTGCTTTCACCACCGTAAAGCCTAAAACCTCAGAATTAAGGAGGCCGGGGATGCCGCCCCCGCCCCGGCCGCAAACACAGCCCTCCCTCTCGGCTGGACCCCGAGAGCCGCGGGCCGCCGTTGCCCGTCGCCGCCTCCCGCCGGCCTGCGGGGGCCGCTGCCCGCCCGCGCCGCCGCGGCTGTCGCCCGCCCGCGCCGGCAGGGGGCGCTCTTCGCTGTCGCGGAGCGGCGGGCCCGGCCCGGTGCCCGCGGCGGGGGGGCGGGGCTCGGGAGCCGGGCGTTCGGCCTCCGCCCCCGGGGGACGGCCTCTGCCCCGGGCTTTTGGCCTGTACCCCGGGGGACGGTCTCTACCCCGGGGGGCTGCGCTCCCGAGTGCCCGGGAGCCTCCGCACTCCTCCATGGCGGCTTGCACGCCGCCGGGTTGGCGGTGTCCGCAGTGCTAAGCACGCTCTGGCAGGTTTTTGCAGCATTTCTTTCCTCACTAGTGTGTTAAAGTAACAAAGGCAGTCCCGTGTAAATTTAACCTCTTTACAGGGATTTGCTATCAAGCTGGTTTCACGTGTTTTGTAGATTCTAAAGACATTTCATGGATTTCTGTGTCTGAAGTAGTACCTGCGGTGACAAATTCATAAATCAGAGAAACAACAGGTAGCTGAAAGGACCAAAATGGAGTAGAAATGTAATTTTTTCGTGGTATTATCAAGAAGCAGTGTTAGAACGATTGCAATGGAGAATTAGGAGAACGCCCTCAAATGTAATTTCAGGTAAAATACATATTCAATGTACAATAAATGCATCAAACCAATAGTTTCACTGGCAAGAAGCATCAGCTTTCAGTACAGTTATATAGGCATATATTAAAAGTAAAGTTTGATATCTGCAAGTGCTTTATAGTCACAAAAAGTGCGCTTGGGGAACTTGGAAGGCAGAAGCAGGAGCTGATTAGTGCGATGCTGTGTCCTAATTTATTCAAGCACTGGATAACACCTCTGGAACTGTTAAAAGATCTCACAGTCTCTAGGAGTGGTTTGACTCTTTTATATCTCTTTTACAAAACCTCTTTTCTCGTGGGTGCCACACAGACTGAGCATCACAGAGGTGCGAGTCCAAGTGTTGAGAAGGTAAGAACTGTAAAGAAGGGGAGTGAAAGAAGACTTTCTTCCAAAGAAATTTGCATCTTCCAATTTTCACTGAGCCTGTGCCTTGGTTCACACCGATAGAAGGAAGCAAGCAGTTCTCTATTCTGATCCACTTTAAGTTAAATGCTTTGAAACCTCTAAAAATCAATATTTTCTATTGCTTTTACATTAAGCACAGGTAGCCTTCAGTGCATGAGCATTATCTTGTCCATATGAGCTGTCGGTGTCACCTTGTAATTTACATACTAATTGCTTGGAATCTTTAGCAGTAGAAAAGTTAACTGTCCACAATTCAAAGGATTTCCTAATTATAAAAGGAAAGTACTTCATGGCAAAGAGTGTAGCCAATAACTACCTACCACCATGTGCCAAAACACATGTGAAATGAACGTTAACTGCTGGGAACAGAAGGAAGCTGAGAGCTTGCGCGGCAGTTTGAGGCTTCTAGCACGAAAAAGAAAATCATTGTTCATGTATTCTGTTAACTTCAAATGTAACGGTATTTTCTGCGTGGTGATGGCATTCAGGAGAAATAGCATAATAACTCCGGCACTGTTAATTCAGAGGTGGTGCAAGTTACATACAGAGGGACCATTCTCCACTTGGGTTCTGAGCACTCCTGAGGGCTTGTATCACGCCTTACAGCTGGTGGGACTTTTCCACTGTGCACACAGTCACCCTTCCTGTCTCTGGGCAGCAGCAGAAATTCTGTGGTTTTTAACCAGTCCTACCATCTGATCGTAGCCTAATCCTCTCCGGTGTCATCACCTCACGAAACCAGAGTGAAGGGGTTAAGGCTTTTTAGCAGGGTAAATATTTGTGTTTCTGTTGGATTTAACTGAAGGATTTCTCATGCAAGTCATGAATGTGAAACTTCTCTAGATTTGCCCTTTTGCTGTATAAGAGAGTCCAGCTGGTTTTGGTTTTGCTGTGTGCAGCTGCAGATACTAACAAAGTTTAGGACAGTGTAATAGCTTGGAGATGGATCTGTGTCTAAAGAAGTGTATACTGACTTTTAATATGACATCTGCACATTTTCCATACCACTGCTTGGGGATTTATCACAACACTGAGGTAACTTTTTAGATTAGTCCTTCAACAAGAACATCTTCAAGTTTTATTATTTTTTATACATTGCTTAGTAAACTTTTAACTGTTCTATTTACAGATTAATCCCACTTATATTTTTAATTTTTTTCTTAATCTTTGTAATTTATTTTCATCTTCCACACTATTTCTTGTAATGTCATGTACAGCTTCAGTCTCTTATCTTTTACAATGTCTGAATAGCCAATTTATGGTGACGTCTTGTTGCACATGCTCTGTTATGTAAATATGATTTTATGTTGAATAAGGTATACAGTTCTTACGGGCACTTGTTCAGGGATGCATGTATAATTTCTTTCCCTACAATGTTTTATTTAGTCCTTTTCTGAGATGCCTGTATTATGTTTTCTTTACCTTTCTCCACAGCCAGTGCCTCTGGGCTGCTTTTCTGAGGACTTTAATTATCATGCTGTCTCTAAGACAATTACATAATTAAATGGTTTTCATTTTCATTCTGAATTTGGTAATTATAATTAAAACAATGAAAAGTGCATCAGCTGCAATATGAATAAACTCGATCATTAAAAGAAAATGTACCTAGAAGAGAAACACGGCTGAGAAGATTCCACCAAGAACCAATAAATGAAATTAAAATTAGAAAGAAATAGGGAGAATTGAGCTTACTGGACTCCTTCAGTCTGTTGCTTTAAATGATAAACTTTTTGTAGTTTTGATGGGTGCAAAAACGTGATGCTCCAAGGAAAATTTATAAATATAATTGCAGTAGTTAAATGTTTCTCCAAGTATTGAAGAATAGGGTGCTGAAAGCACAGGTGTTTTATTGTTTCATAATTTTCCATGTTTGATATTTTAAAGATAGATTCTTTATTTGCTGCCCCAATCACGTGTGTGTTTGTATACATATATACTGTTCATTTTTTACTGAAACAGATGGGATATCTCCTCTTTCAAGGCTCAGGCAAGGGGGGCATAGGAAATATGATAGGATTAAAATTATTTTGAAACAAGAAGACATCTTTCTCATATCCTGTTTCCCATACACCTGTTAGTCTTTCAAGCAAGCAGTGACAGTAAACACTCAGAAATAGGGAGTGTGTTTTGGTTGTGGTGTTCTGAAAACCCTGCCCTGTTCTTTGAGGGTTCTTTGGTATTCAGTTCCTATGACTACCTGTTTTTCAAAAACAGAAGTCTAAAAGTTAGCAGCTGAGCTCCACTGAGCTCAACAGCAATACTCCTACCAACCACAAAGGGAGCAGATTAGGCATTTGTTCCAGCTCTATTAGAGAACCTCTCCCGTAAATCTACCAAAGTCACCTGAGGCTCAGTGCTCTTAAAAATCAGGTCATTTCTTAAAGCATATAAACATGAGCTCAGAAGCCTGATTATCATTGTGAAAACATTAGACAAGCTTAATTTCTGCAGAAATACTACAAAGTCAGGGTTTCTAGAATTGAAGATTCCTTCCCTAGATATGTGCTCTAGGGAAGATTTGGAATACTATGAGTAAAATGTGTTTTTCTGGCCTCTGGAGTCTGTATATTTCACAGCTATATGTATGAACCATTATCCATGTGACCGTGCAGTGCAGGACATGTGAGTGGAATGGTAGTGACGTCTCTGGAAGTCCAGATGAAAAAATGGCTTGAAGCAGTTAGAGGTCCTGATTCAGTCAGAAGTTTCACATATGGTTATGCTGCCAACATCAGGGGGTGTTTAGGCAAGCATTTATGCTCTTTGATGAATTTCCACTCAGTCCTGCAGGAATGTGTGTTCAAATGCATTTTTGAGATACTTACATTTCTATCAGAGTAGTGGCTGTGAATATTTTGAATTTTAACATCTACTTTAACACTTATTAAATGAATACAAGAGTTACATAAAATGTACAAGACATGTTTATTTGGGGGCTCAGTCATAACCTACTACTGGTAAAGCAGATTTCCCAGAGCATGGGGAATTCTGTATTTGTGTCAACGTGCTTGTGGATATAGTGTAGAACTAGATCATAGAGGAAACCTGGACAGGCAATCATGTAAAATTATCCTCTTTCCTCATGTGAACGTTAGCCATAGAATCGAGACCTTCAGAACATGTTTTGAAATATATTTTAAGAATATAGTGATTCTAAAGCTATAATTCATATCCAGATTTATGATAGTGAAAATGCAGAATGAAGAGCAAAGTCTGCAATTTAGCATTTAAGTCAATCTCTGAGTTACGCTGAAAATCAGAGTGAAACCTATCCTGGTGGTCATGAGTGCCTAGCTTCTTAAGTCTTCATGTTACCAGAGAAAGGATTAAGTGGGTCAGGGGTCTAATTTAGTAAAACAATTCCTGTTTTCCCAGATGTTTCCAGGGGCCTACTTGGTGAATACTAGGTTATTTTGAGAGACAAAGCATCAGAAATTTGAGCTGGTGGAATGAAATGTGTGTAGTCCAGAGCTGTGCATCTCTAACTCCGATTCACATGGCTTTGATATGCGTGTTCTGTTAAACAGCAAAATTGGTAGTGTTTTCAGTTACAAGTTTGGTGAGCAGGCTACATGGCAATCCATGAGAAACTTGAAATGACTGATGATTGTCCTTTGGCTCTAAAACCTGGAGAGTTGCTTTGAAGGACTAAGGTCTTGTGTGATTTTTTTAGGGCCCTAACCATGTGTGTGTCACACTGTATTTCATATCAGTAGTGTAATAACCAGAACCAAATGTTTCTCTAGTTCTCCCATAGCCACATTTTACAGTCATATCATATTTTTTTCTGGTAAACCATACTTCAAATATCATATTTTTATTCAACTTTCACCAGCCCACATTTGCCACTCAACTTTCAGTGAGCAGCCGCTGCTGGCGGAGTGCCACAAAGGTGTCAGTACTAATTCACATTTGAGAAGGCAGAAGATCCCATAGACAAGTTAAGATACATTATTGATCAGGACTTTGTCTCCACAAACTGAGGTTATTATTTTCACTGGAGTCAGGAGTCATACTGCTTTGATGAGGAAATAACTTGGACCTTATCCAGCTATTGATATTTCTAAAGTGATGATCTGGCTCTAAATCTGGCCGCAGTGATGCATTGCTCCACCACACAGATCTTACTACATGTGCCTGTCATTAGTAATGCTTCTGACTTCGACTTTTGAATGCCTTGAACACACAGCCTGGTGGTTTTAGTTTTAATAGGTTTTGTGTGTAAGGCTGTTCATCCTTTTACTCTTGTATAGTGTTGCCAGTGGATTGCTTACTATTCACAAACATGTAGGAAAGTTGCTGTATGTGCAAAATGTGCTGCTTGGGGGAATTGTGCAGCACTGGAATACTTTCATATAAAAAGGTAATCTGCACTGGTTTTCACCACAGAAGTTCAGAATTTAATATTAAGATCAAAATGACATGTCATCTTCTTAAAATATTCTAATTTTTCATATTCATAAATATCTCTGTATGACTCACTCAGCAGTATTATGGGCTAGTAAGAATACCTACTGCAGCACAGAGGATTCCAGAGTCGGTGGTCCAAAGTTACTTTTTTCTTTGTTAGAGCTTGTATGAGTTGATGGATATGTCACCGAGCTACAAAATGAGTAATAAAATCTGGATTTGGTCTGGTGTTTTTGGCTGCTGATGAGTGTGCCTCCCTCAGCTCATGCTGTGTGACAGCACCTGTAGCACTGCGGGAGTACCCGTGTTCCAGCAGAGCCTTGGCAGAGCAGCTGCAGCAAATCCACTTGCACTTCCTGCACTGTGAGGCTGAAATGCAACCTGAGCAAGGCTGAAGTGATGTTGGTTAGAGAATGGAGATGGTCTGAAAGCCAGGGTATTTTTCCCTTTGTTATGCACATGCACGTGCACTACCATCAAGTCAGTGCTCGTCTGGCTGCTGAGTCAGTCTAGATAGTCAGATGCAAGGTGATGGTCCTTTCACATTGCTGGGCAATATTTTAAGTAAAAGCTTGACTACCGTACTGTATGTTTGTCACTTCAGGTGAGATTCTTCTCGCCAAGTTTAAATACTTGCTTTACGGAGGCCTATTCTAGGTCACAGCCATCTCATTTTAGTGTACACATCTAAGTGTACTATTGTAGACGTCTATGTCTACTATTTTAGATGTCTGTGTCTGCTATTGTAGACATTCACATTAATAGCTTGAATCCCATATTCCAAACTAGTGCAAAATATGACTGCTGTCTTCCTCTTTGTATGCTACTTTACCAGAAGTACTTTCCTGTTTTTTTTTTGATTCCGATGAATCTGTTGTGATGAACAAGCCTGTTCAAGGGCTTGGTCTTCAAGCTCATTAGTAAAAAGGGCAGCACATGTGATTTTAAAACTAACTCTGTCTTAACAGTTGTCCAACTTAACTGGCTTTACAGGGATCATGTCAAAGCCTGATATTGAAAGAAGTTATTTTGATGTCACATTAATTCCAATTGGGATATATGTGATAATAGGAAAGGGGTATTTATTAGTATTTCATGATTTAAGGGTATACCCAGACTTTCTGCTATGTATTTGCAACCTCAAGATTTTTGTGTATTTTTTACTTGTCTACATGTTTTGGTGGTAATAATAGCAGCCTGCCATGCCTTTTGCCATTTGCCCTGTGGTCATGCATATTTTGTAAGTCAACTATTAGAGTCAACACTGTAAATATAGTCATTTTTGCTTTTTTATTTTATTTGGCGTGAGGAACAAAAGCCCAAAACATATTTCTAACTTTATATACCTTCTTAAATGCATTTTATGCATGGTATGGATTCAATAAACCCTTTGGCCTGGTTGAAAGGATATTCTTGTTTGGTTTTTGTTCCTAATTTTAAATGAAAGTAAATTAATCCAATTTAAAACTGTTCAGTAGGAATATTTATTAATCATTATTTGGGTGCATAGTAACAAGAGTTCCCCCCACTTTGGCTTTATTTTTATTTAAAAGTACTGAAATATTCTTTAGATGAAACCTGAGCAAACTGAATTATAGTAACATCTTGCTTCCCTGAGTCTTACACTTCACCCGCTGCAGAAATTAGAATATGGAAAAAATAAAAATCTAATACCAACGAGATAAAACTAGCACAATGCAAAAGAAGATAATTACATTGCTCAGCTGTCACAAGGCCAACATAAAAAAATGAAGTGACTCATCTTCCTTCACATTCACAGCCTGCTCAAACATACATATATAATTATTTATTTGTATGGTTTTGATTCTTTAGCCAAATGTTGCTACTTTATAATGTGGTTTAACCACTTAGGGATTTTGTTCAAAGTGTTCATTTATAGTTTTATCATTGAACCACAAAAAAGTGTTCTAGGCTGCAATGTAATTTAGTTGCGTACAAGTGTTGTGTATCATTAAATCTTACTTTGTATGAGTACATGAGTTCAAAGACAGCTCTCCTGCAAAGATAAGATGCAGTATGCAGTGAACAAGGGCTGCTTTCTAGTGAAGGCATGTTCCTTCGCAAATCAATGCATCAAGCAAGGGTATGCTCAAGACATAAACATCAAGAAATCTTCATATAACATTGTAATTTTGACTTTGGAGATAAGTGGACAATTGACTTAGACCATTTCTTTAAAGAAAGGGACTAAGATTTATAAGTCATAAGTGTGTTTCTGAGAGTTTTGCCTATGATCTTATGAACAAAATCTATAAAAATCCACAATATACAAAAATGCTGGAAAGGAAGAACAGTGGTATAAAACTTTTGAATAATAATTGCCACTGATTTAAAAATGTTGACAAAATGTGATACTCCCATTAGGTGGAGACTCTGAAATAAGGAAGAAAGAATTTCTGGGTTGGAGGTGTAAATACGTTGAGAGGTTTTTTGCAATCCTCAAGCTGAACAAAGTGTAACAGTTTTGCCTCATAGAACTTAATGTAAAGGTTAAGGCCGAACAAATAGTATTCATGCTTATTTAGCTTTTTTTTGGCTTGGAGTCATTCCTGGTTGTTGGGCAGTGTTAGTGGTTCATGTTTGCTGAAGTTACTTGGATGAATTTGAATTTTCAGCCAGTGAGTTATTTACAAACTGTTTGCTTTGACTGTTCACCCTGCTCTGTTAAATATTTGCTTTGGTTCATTCTATTGGATCTAATTAATCAGCATCAATTCCAATATGTGCAATGCCTACCAGTGCAAATGAGAAGAACCCTTTTGCTTCTCTGACTGGCATCAGGTGGTGCTTTGGCAAATCATACTGCACTAACACGCTTCAGCGTTATTGTTGAAACAAAACTGAGGAAAAATGTAAATCTTTTTTTTTATGTTAGTAGCAAACTCAGAAAGCTACTGTTAAAATAGGAAACTTCCTGAGCTTTATGAAAGTCAAACCACTGAAGATAGTAGGACTACAGAGTGAAAGTAACGGTAAACAAAAAAACTTGCTGACTGGTGTCATTTCCTTGTCAATCTCAGCAAATATCTACTCAGAGGCAAGCATCATAAGTAGTGCCCTGCTTCCTAGAACTGATTTTCCTTTCTTTTATTTTTTACAAATCTTTTGAAAAATTAGTTCAAAGGGAATAAAAAGGGTGACGTTATGGTTAAACTTTCTGTAATCTAACTTGACTGAGGAAATGTGGCTGATTGGTCTGAGTTCCCTCCCCAGTTAAAGAGGGACAGTAAGCACTGTCAGAAGTCAGTTCAGCCAGTGCAATAACAGGTCTGTATGATAGGTCCTCTGAGGAGATATATTTCTTTCTGCAAACTAGAGATGCAAGAAGAGCTTACTTAGATGTAGATCCTCAAATTATATGAGATGGAGCCACTGCCAAAAGAGTTTGGGAAACTGGCATGAGTTCAGCAAAGACCCACCGATGCAGTCAGGGGCAGGAGCACCTGCCCTGTGGGGAGAGGCTGAGGAACCGGAGCTGGCTCAGCCTGGAGCAGGGGTGGCTTTGGCGGGGCTTATGAGGCAGCTGTCAAGAAGATAGAGCCAGGCTTTTCACAATGAGGCAACATCCATAGGTTGAAACAAGAGCAACTGAGAATATAAGGAAAAACTTTTCATTATGAGAACAGTCGAGCAGTCCCTGCCAGTCTGAATTGTGATCCTATTTTACTGGAAGGTCTGACTGTCCAGGCCAAAACTACTTTTGTGAGTTTTTGGATCTCCACTGGTGTCTTCTGTCTCATGAAGTCATTAAAATGTTAGAAAAGGAAGTCACATTGCTGCTGTAAAAACCTTTCAAGACAGTGCACTGTTGGAAGATACTCTATAGCATCCAGTCTGGTTGAGAGCTGTTTATTGTAAGCTCATTTCACAAAGGTGTGACATTACAATATTCCCTTGTTTTCTCTATTTGTGGAATGTTTAAGGTAACATTTGAACTATATCCACCAGATTTCACTGTGAGTTTTATGAGCTTTTTAATAAAAATGCTGAGCTTTTACCTGATCTTTTTTTAGTCCTTGCACCTGTAGTACCATTATTATCTCAAAGGCCAGCTGACAGCTCTTTGAATGTATGTGACATGTCTTGTTCTTCTCTGCTTTTCTGTCTCTCAGAGTTCCCCTATTAATCTCTGTTCAGTATTGCTAAGGTAATGAGTTTACTACCAACCCTGAAGTAGGTCACAAATAAAGCAAAGCTGTCGTGGCCTCTATGAATCATATCCCCCTTAAAACATTCTTCATCCCCCTAATTCTCCATCCAAAATTCTTTGTTCCTTACAGTACAGAACTGTCATTATCACTAAAAAAATAAAGTCAATAGGTTAGAATTTTATCCAGAGGCCTAAACCCATCCACTAATGCTATTGTTTTTCTGGAGTTTGTTGATTTTGTCTAGTTGGTTAAGTATGATACCTTATTTTTATGGCTTCCCCTCAGTGTCTGTGAGAAACCTGGTATGTGCAGCTTAGCATATGAAAGTGCTAGCAACACAAACAAGCTGCAAGTGTCAGACTTCAAAAGAAGGAACACAAAATGCACTCTGAAGGTCAAAATCAAAGTGACAGCTCAACTATGAGTAGTCCATTCCCACTTTTGGAGAGTTTTCTGAGGAGAGATACAGTGCACTCTAACAGGATCAGCTTCACATACTTACTGACAGCTGAAGTATGGCAGATACAGCCTGGGCAAAAAAAACATCTAAAAGTTTAATTCCACCTTTCCTTTCAGACACAATGCAGCTCAGTTGTTGTTTCATGGGTGGTGGTGTGGCTGGGGACAGAGGAGGAAGAGCTTCTCCTTGAATTGTTTTTTCCAAAGAGACGTGATGCCTGGGTTTCAGTGCAAGGTAGTAGATGATGGATTGCCATCTTGTGAACCTGGAGAGGTGAGACTGAGTCCTCAATCTGTGAATAACCCTGTGTATTATGCAGGAAAATTAGTCATTTTACTTTGCTGATCTTCTGTTGCCCCTCTTACACTTTGCTTGTGTACTTTTGTAGGAATACATACAGGAAAGAGATGGAGTCTGGCTGTGTGTTTGTTGAGACCCTCTAAGGTTCTTTAAGATGTTTGAAAATCATGTTCTGGCTATTTCAAAAAACTAACTCAAGTCATAAAGACAACCTGTGTTCTCCACAGCATGGTGGATTTTACCTATACGGGTTCTTGATTTGATTGACTTGGTTTCTAATCAATGCAAATATGTTCCTGTCATAAACGACCTGTGCTAATTTCACACTAAATAGAAATGAAACACTTATGAAGAAAGACTCCAAGGTGGTTAAAATATTTTTGCATAATGGCTCAAAAGCTGAGTTTAGCACAGTTGGTTCTCCTTTCAGTCCCTTCACAGGAACTGGTTGTTGTTCACAGTGCCATCAGCATGCTTTATGTGAAAAAAGGCTCTCCTGAACATTGCTTGTGTTAAATATGCAGGGATTTCCTTTGCTTTATGGAGAAGGCACAGAAAAAGGCATTTGGAATTGAAGGTGGAGTTACATACACTGTATCTGATACTGAAAGCCAATATAAACTCAAACCATGCTTTCCCTTACCTTGTATATCCTCTGTGTGTATCTTCGTACTAGCTGCTACAGCTGGTTTTTTGACCAATTTTGTTCTCTTATTTCTCATTACTGCTGTTACTGGGAGTTATTTGGGGCTTGCTGCAGCACCAGGGTGCAACTGCTGTTTCAGGAAAAGCTCCTTCAGTAAAGCAACCATTGAAAGGTGACTTTAAGCCTAAAGGAATACATCTGGTGGAGTGCTTGCTCCTGAATTAATATTTTGGAGGGCATACTAGTAATGGTATCAGTGCCTTCAGGCTGAACGCCTGCTGCTTTCTTGTTCATTTGGAGGATTAGCATCTGAAGAGATTCTTTGGGACACATGCTCCTTAACATGTGTGATGAAGGTCAAAAATCTACCTCTGCTGTGCTTCCTTTCCATGATCCAGTAGAGGTTTTTCCACAGAGCACCAGTTGTGCAAAGTTAGCAGGGAGAGGGAAGAGTTTCCAGTGTCTGCTGGTCTCCGTCGTCCTCCAAAGACATATCTGAAGGCAGTGTGGCTGGATGTGTCCTGTCACACACTCTGGTTCCAGTCCCAGAGCTCTCCTTTGAGGTAGTGTACAAGGCAGCTGGAGTCTGTGAAACCCTGTGGGGCTGTCAGTAGGCAGAGTGGTGGTCGTTGGATGTCAGAAGTAATTGGTGCTGGGACTTTCTATGAATCTTGATCCATAGCTGAGAGTGTGTAAGCCCTCAATTCTGGCAAAAAAACCCCACTTCTCCGTCTCACAAAAAACGGGAACAAAAAATACTTTCAGGTGAGCTATAGATTGCATTTCTCTCACATCTGGGATTCTCGTTTGCAGGGGAGGGCAGAGTCCATGGTGATGGATCTTGATTTTGAGAGGAATGAGGAATGCCTCTTGAATGAACTGATGTGCAGGGTGAGGAAGAGTGATACAGAGGGCTGAGGGATAGGCTTAGAATTATAAATTATAGCTCTAAGCTAAGACTGGAACTCAGATTTTAGTTTAAGGCTTAAAGCAAAATCAGATTTCTTTTTTATGTTTTCTTTTTTATGAAAGGGAATATTTGGTTTGGTACTACTGGGCCTTCGAACTTCGGTTTTGCAAGAAGAACCTTAAGAGAACATAGACGTTTAAAAAGTAAAATTGACAGAAATGCTTGCTATTTTTAATACACATTTCTAAAGATCACCTGTAACCAAGAAATGAAAAGGCATTTGAGTCAGATGACAAAAAACCTTGTTGATAAGACTTTTATGGTGTCCTTGTGCCACCTCAGAGTTTTTATTGTATTCCTAAAACATCTTCAGAACCTCTTCAGTTACCTTTCTGTAATGATGAATTTGAGGACATGGTATTGCCTTTACACCTGTCTTGTCCTTCAAATCTGTTATAATAACATGTGTTCCAAAGTGCAGTTTAATGTCTATGGGGTTTCTGAAAAAAGAGAAATAGGGAGACAAGAAAAACCCCACCAACCTTTAATTGAAAAAAGCTGCAGAATCACTATATGGGGCAACATGAGTGCACAATGAAATTAGGAAGGTTAAGGGAAGAAGAAGAACCACAGAGAAAGAAAAAGGAACGGGTTAGTGTGTGATGTCCATGTGTATTACATATGATAGGTTTTCCTAGCATAACCAGCAGTCATTTTCCAGACAGCCAAGTGCTTCACATTACAAAACGCACTATTCAGCACTTGGATTTAGCGGGGCAAACTGAGTTTTCTTATGCTGGGTGTCTGCCACAATCTGGGGTTTTTCTTCTCATCTTCAAATGGCCTGGCTGCTTTTGTGGGAGTTGTTCATTTGGTCTTCTGTTTAAAAATCCATCCACACTTGACCACGTTATAAACCAGGTAAAATTGTCTACTTTATCTGCTGAGCCCTAACAGACATTAAAACTAAGGGGGGAGGGAGGGGTAGTTTAAACATATTTCTTGTTCTCTCCTCTTTGCCCTGTAACCCATGCACATGGTAGGAAAGCCATTTGAGTTGGATGCCGATGGCACAGAGATCCAATCTAAACTAATTGGGGCAAGGAACATGAGATAAAGAAATTGAGACTAGATGTTGGTGCTGCAAAGAAAGTCTGGTTTTGAAGGCTGGCACTTGCTGAGAAGGGACAGGCAGACTGGTAATTGGGGAGAAAAGTAAGTAGTACTGGGAATCGGCAATGAGGAGAAATAACGCAGATCAGCACTTGGTGGAAAATGAAGGTGAACGTATGCTTAAAATTGGTAGAGTAATGCCTGATCCCACTAAATTAAGGTGTCTTATTGTGTTACTTTAACCCTTATGAGCTTGAAATTGTACTGTTAATGTCATTTTAAGGCAGTTAAGTGAGTATAGCCCTCCTCACACCCACACGCTTTAAAAGAGCCATGTTTTGTGTTTTTCACCCATGTATACATGCATTGCATCTTAACTGTCCACTTCCATCAGTTGAGCTGTAAAACATGGAGTGATCTTCACTACTATTTCACAGAGCCAAGAGTAAAGAAAATACTCTTAAGTGTTGGCAGTGGTAAGAGCGCTACAGAATAATGCTTTAACAGACACACTCCTTTTTCCATTGTGCATTTGTGTAGAAAGCTGGTAATGCCTCCAAAAGTTTAATGTAGTTAAAAAATGCTATAAAAAAATCAAATCATTAGCAGTACAATTTGAAAAGAAACCTAAATGATTTAAAAAGAAGGGGGAAAGAAATATAGCAGTCTTTTTAATAAGCTCAAGTAAAATACAATGACTAATAGAGATACAAATGTCATGAACTTTTCTGGCTACAGAAATCCATAAGCAGCTCAGAAGCAGTTGATGTAATGTGTTTGGTTCATTCATGTTAATAAAGACCTCATTTGTTTTACTACTAGGATTTTTTTCATCAGCTCAAATATGCCATTTGTTTTGACTTTTTTTCACTCGCTTTAATTGCCAAAGGCTATCTCAAATGTTCCATTCTTCCAGAGGGGAGAAAAAGTCTTTAGAAATAAATTCTCCATTCTTTCAATGACATTATTTGAAAAATCTGGGTACACTCAGACAGGAAAGTTAAAACCCCAAGACCGCACTATCCTTCTTTCACCTGAATTCAGTCATCTGTCATATATGAGAAGGGAGTCCTGAATCCACAGAGTTAAAAAAAGGCCAGTTTGAGAAACTCTGGCTTACTGGCCTACTTTCAGATAGTACCTTCTCAAAAATAGCTTTAAACCATTTGTTTAGTGCATTATCCTTGAAATAAAGAGCTGAAGTAATCCATTTCTGTACAGCAAATACTTGATGTTCCTGTAGCTTTCCTTACAATACTCAATCACTTTCATCTTTGCCACTGTTCCCTAGTGTTTATTTCATAGTTTGATTCAGATATTGCTGATGTCTTCAGCATTTACCAATAAAAAAACCTTTAAAAGAAGCATATTTTCCTGTGCTGCATGCTCACAGCACTGAATATCGGCTTCGGTCTCCAGGTGGGTGTTACTGAACTTCTTCCACAGCCTTTTCTAGCCCAAACCTCGAATGGTTTCTCACAGGACCACTGGTGACCTGGTGGTTCAAACACAGGGCTAGCAAACTCTACCTGGTTTATGATAACCGCCTCGCTAGTGTTTACTTTTCCTGATGACATGACTGGTAAAAGAATTTCCACTTGTTTGAAAGCACATACAAGACCCTTTTTGTAAAAGTAATCCATATTCTCCACCTAACTCCCCTGTACAGCTTTCCAGTGGAAGTGTCAGGGAGGAGTCATCTACAGGTCCCACTTCCAGCTCTGCTGTGGGTTTCCTTATGCCTCTCGGTTGAGCCCTTTATGCTGTTTAATGCTCACCGGTTTATGTGGACAATGGAAAGGGTAACTTATCTTTCCCCTTGCCTCTTGACTCTTTTGTCTTCTCTGGTTATACTGAGGGCTCTTTGTACCAGAGATCACTCGTAAAAGATGTCTGAGATCGCCTCTTGTAAATGTCCTGGATTTTAGCTCTGGTCTCCATTGTGTTTTTTAGCGATTTAGGGCTAGAAATGTCATCTTTAGCTTTTCTGAACCAAAACATAATACGCTGAGCTCAGAGGTGCTAGATATCATCAGTACCAAGAAAATACTTCCAGATAGCAAATGGTTCAGTCACTGTGAGCTAAAAGTGTATTGTACAGCAATCCCATCCTTCTCTGAAGAGATCAGTATGTCTGTGCTTCCTGACCTAGTGACATTTTTTTGTCTTTTTCATATTGAGCCTCGAGTATACAAAATATGAACAATATCTTTCTCAGTCTTGAGAGGTCTTTTAATACATACAGAGACAAAAATCATATTATTCACAGTGGCCATGGTGCGTGTTAGTGTGAGGAAAAAATATGTGTAATTACAGCTACCAACACAACTGCAAGAAAATAAGAGAAAGGCAGTGTTGTGTATGAATCTTATTGAATTGCAAACTGCTTTCTCAGCAATCAGAGCTGTACACGGATGCAAATCAGATGCTTACATAATGCTGTTATGCAAGGAGGGTGACAAGAGCTGCAGTGATTAAGATACTCTTTGTGTGTTCATACTGTGTTGTCCTTTCACTTCAGAAAAAACACTGACAAATTAACTGCTTGAAATGGACCATCCTAAAGCGACTCGGAGTCAAACACATCTCTGTACCATGCTGACTTTTCACCTAATTCTTTGGGGTTTTTTCCCCAAGGTTCTTTTTGGAGCACAGCAAGATGAACAGCCCCTTTTCCATGCCGCATCTTGGGACAGCGCTCTCATCTCAGATGCACATGCATGTGCTGTGCGGAGTGACACATGGCTAAGATTAGGATGTGGTCTTTAGCTGACATACTGATGAAAAGGCAGCTTCTAATTTAAGACATGTGCTCTGCATCACTACACATACTGACTAATACAAATTACAGCATTTGTGTATGGTCTTGCAGTAGCTGTTTTTCAATAGAGCCGTGTTAGGAATTGGTTTAGAATCTAATCTTTATTCTTTTAGTTAGTATCAAAATAAGCATATATATAGTAAATGCATCTAATACTGGTTTAAATGTCTGAAGAGATTTTTTTTCCTCTTATTTGTCTTCCTCCGCCATAATCCCTTTGCAAAGTTCTCTGGCAGATGAGTCAAAAAGCACATCAAATAGTAAAGACTTTGTTGAAAATCAACTTATTTAGAGCTGATAAGGTGATATCCTAATGGAAACTGTATTTGCAGAATTTTGTGTGTCTGTGTCCAACTACAGTGTAAATGCAGTGTGAATTTTTTACATTTCAGATATTCAGTGGTATCAATGAACTGCATGTGCAGAGTCAAAAGACCAAGGATTGATGAGAGGTGGTAGAACTACTGCAACCAACTAATTAGAGATATAAAGGTATCTCCTAGTAACTCTTTCATTTCTAGATGATGTGCATAAGCATCAAAGCTAGCTCAAATGGCCTTAATAATTTTGAACTCATGATTTTCTCCATGTTTCTTGGATTAATCTTACCATAGTATAAGATAAAGCAAGTAACATTTCATGTGGAATGAGTTCAGATAAAGTTAGTAGGGCTTATTTGCAGCTTTCTGATAATAGCAGAAACAAAATGGAATATATTGAGTTTGAGGAAAAAACTCTTAAGAACATTTTTATGCTGAAAAGGATGGTTTTAAGGATATTAATGTATAGACACTTTTTTTAAGTTCCTTTAACATACTCCTTTCTAATAAAATATTTTACAGCAATGTGAAATTGCTCTGCAAATAGTGTAGCTAAGGCCAAGTCATTAGCAAGGCAAAATGTGAGATGGTAAAGAAGTAAACATATCAGTAATTTGGATGTTCTCCATTTCCCTCCTCCATGTTTCTCCTGGGGTCACCAAAAACAAGAGTGCAGAGTCCTTTTGCTGCAAAGAGAGATGAATGAAGCACTGGTAGCTGCATCAAGCTAGGAAAGGAAACAGGAAGACGACGACAAAAGAGAAAACAATGGTTGAAAGAGTACCAGATATATTTGTCCAAAAATTTACACTATCCGTATGGCAATGGTACAGTATTGCTATTATTTGTGTCATACCTGTAGATTTCAGCTGAGATCCTGCTGTGTTGGCTGTTATAAAAGCACATAGAAATGAGGATCTGTATCTAAAATATTCTGAGCATTTGAGACAAAGATGGTTTGGAAGAAAAGCAGGTGCCTAACATACCTTAGATTCTGTTTTTGATTGTGGTACTGATCTGGTTTTGATTGTGGTCTGACTGCTGGCCAGAAGCAATGTATTTTAAATGTCTATTTATATATAAAATGGTTCACCCTCCATCAGAATTCAGATCTGTGGCAGAGCCAGAAGTAGATCCAGGTCACCTGGGAAACTAGTTTATTTCCTTATCCTGAGGTTAACTTATTATATGTAATGTAGTGATGAATTAGCTGAAAGAAATCCTCTTCCACTTCCCTTCCTTGTAAATCTTTCGTGACATTAATTATATTTCCACATTATCTAACCTTCCATAGTTATTCCAGTATATTAGCACTCTTCCCATAGAATTTAATCTCTGCACCACAGGACAGCTCTGTGTAAAATATTGAAAAAAACACTATTAAGAAATAGCAAATAAAAAGAGCTTGGTACCAGCTGTCTGATCTTACATCAAATGCATCCTCTAACTCATAATGCCATAAATTTTAAAAAATCACTGATCTGAATTACATTATGTCTTTCAAGCCTGCTGCTATTATAAGTGAAACTTGAATGGAAGACAGTCAAAATCAAAAGAAGTAAAGACATTCCACCCTTCTCTGAACTTCTCCTACAATCACAGATCCGAGTGAATTGGGGCATTTTAATGTAGCATTTGTCTCTCTTTGTATTTAATAAAATATGAAAAATAGATTTGCTTTGTTATGTGAAATAGGCAATATGTTCAATAGTGAGGTGCATCTTAACATAAGGTACTATTGTGTGTAGCTGTTCTTTTGGTACACTATTGTCAGATATTATAAATATTTTCATGTCCAGAGTGTGGGTGAAAACTCAGTCCCTGACTACCTGGAATATATTGGAAAATAAGTAAACACAAAGGGTTTCTGTGTACATTGTCTGGAAATGGGAGGTAATAAAGTAGCAAGGGCATGGCAGAAATGCTATTTCTGCATTCCTTTTACAAGGCTGCTTTCCTTCTGAGGGGGAGAAGAGAGGTTGCCCTGAGAGGAGCCCAACCTCGGAGACTGGAATGGAACTCTGCTGTCTTACAGAGCCAGACGAGCCAAATGCATAGCATGACCTCCTGATACAGAAATGAGAAAGGGTATTTGGTACACTGATAGGCAACTAACGTAAGTCCTATTTGTAGTCACTTATTCAATCTGGGTATCTCAGATGGAGCTGAGCTGTGGGCAGGAGAGGAGAAGTCATGACTGAAGCTTTTGACACGAGGTTCTTAAGGACATTCCTGATTTTTCCAGTCCTCCTTTTGCTATCCTTTTGGAAAATCAAGATGCAATATCGATTGCACAGTTGCACAAAAAAGCTTTTGCTTTAAATCCAGTCTGCTTTAGTATCGGGCTTTGTGAGCCAGGGGGTTGCCACACAGGCTGGGATTAAAGAAGATATTTTGCAGTGGTCTCTGAGAGTTGTTCCAAATAAAATTAAATTCTTCCAAACAAAAATAATTCCAAATACAAATACGCTTCCTGAGCTTATTTGTTTGCAGACGTAACCCTATCATGTATGCATTTTGTCATTGCACTGCTGTCAGTGATATAGCAATGATTGGCAAGAGGTTTTCTCTGTTTTTCAGGAAAATTTTTACCCTAAAAGTGGAATTTTTTTTCTCTATTTTCATCACAATTTTAAGAATGTTATAAAATGGGTTCTATTTTTTAATGTGCTTTTCTCTTCTTATTACTCTCTCTGTCCCCAGAATGAGTCTATAACGAGAGTCGCTGCTGTTGCAGTGTTGCTATAACTCATTATCCACAGACAGAAACGAGAACTGACCGTGGCACAAGATTAATCCGTTCCCATCCCAGCACCTCCAACTGTAATGCGAATGGAAGATGGCAGCATGTTTGCTCATTCAGGCTGTGACAGGAATGAAAAATGGGACAAGGGCAGCTCTGTTTCCTTCTAGGAGTATGCTTTGAGATGTTTTGATGCCTGAAAATCTCAAACAGCAGCTGGTTTATAGACCTTTTTCTACTTGCTCATCTTTTTACCTAAAATATTAATCAGAGGAAAAGCTTTTCTTTTCACTAGGGCTTGGTCCTACAAGAAACTGGCCAACTGCTTGTGAAAACAGTGAAAGTGACAGAGAGTGTACAGGAAAGACACCCAGGACATGGGAATCATTCAGAAACAATCTGTAAAGCTTCCCCATCTTGTCACCAATGTAATGCTGGCAAAGAAGTGTATTGGTCTTGTTCATGGTAAGAATAGTTGAAGTTGGATTAAAAAAGAGCCTGTTTTTAGTCCATTTTGTGAACGTTATTGTAAGGATTTTTGTATGTCTGCACCATCCCCATATCATTAAGTTCCAATCTGAAAATTTCACTGAGAGGCCACACCTTTGGAACAAATTTATGTTGCTAGTTTATAGTTGCAGCTACTTCTAAAGTGTTGTCATAGATTTTTTGTTCCTTGGCTATCATCATGGCATATACCAACACTTGGTGACAGTCCTATCCACATACCTCAGCTCTGTTCCCTCCATATACTGTGTGTTTCTGTGTTGTTCTTTCAAAAGCATTACATAAAATGAGTCGATAAAAAGACATATGATAATAAGCATACATGCCTCAGGCTTCATGGTTTTAAAATGTCATGCTTACACAGAGAGCATTGTTTGTTATAAGTCAGCAGTCTCAATAACCCATTATAGCTTTGTTTACTCAAGGGCACACAGTAAGCCCTAGTTTCAACTCCCAGCCAAACACTCCTTTGCTTAAACCCACAGTACCCCATCACACGCTCAGGCTGCCATTCACCTCATGGGCATTGTTTTAGCACATATTTACCATAATACAAAGTTGCACCTCATGCCAGCCCCAAACCAAAACCATTCTGTGATTCCAGGGCACAATTATTTTGTGACTTTGGCCTTTGGTTAATTAGCCTTGAAGTAATGTGTTTCTGTTCTTCTGGATTGAGGGAGCACGGTAAGTGCCATGCTCTGAGATGCCAAGAGTGGCAGTGAGACTCTGGAATAACCACATTTTCAGAACTGCAGAGACCGTCCTTGCAACCACACTGAGGGACAGGAGAACCTCAGAACTGGTTGTGGGTGGAGTGAATTGTGTGGAATAATTTTGGTAAAGGACTTGTGCACAGAAGGATATTCTCACATCTGGGGCGGGGAGGGGAGGAAAAACAGAAATCAAGCAATCAAGTTCCTTTGTTTCCTTCCCTTTCCTATTTTCACGATAAAATACAGTAGGCAGCAGTAAAAAAACAGGTGAGAAAAAGTGCACTTTTGTGCCTTTTTATACTCCATCAGTTCCAGTCCATGCATGGGAATGTCTCTCCCTTCCCTCTTCTGGTAATTCCATCTGTCAAGTCGGAAGTCAGCTGGGATTTCAAAAGTTTTGTTGGAAAACATTTTGTGTCATTCACATAACTGCACTGAAACAGGTTCCAGGACAGTTTTGGCACTCCAGCCTCTAATTCCAGGAACTGTAAAGAGGCATGTGGCAATTAAAAAATTAGAAGAGTTATCTGAACTTTGTGAACTTCAGATAATGTTTAGTTTGGGTTCACACCAAGTTTTGGGCAAAGGTACCAAGGATTCTTATTTAGTAAGAGCTGGTTTTATGCTCCCTGTAATTTGGACTTTGACCGGAGCCATTTTTAATTTGCATTATGCTAGATGTGTATATTAAATGAATATTCAGGTTATGAATTTTGGCAACCTTGATCATGGCTTACATTTGAAGGTAATTTGTAGTTTCATCATTTTCATAACTACATTTTGATTTTGTTAACTGCTAGAAGAATTATTTAGGGATTTTTTCCCCCTTAATTTTATTAAGCTGCAAAAATAATTCTTTTCCTTCCCTCTAAGAAAATTGGAAAAGCAGGGAAAAGTCTGTTTTCATACGCAGCTGGATTCTGTAGTGACAGAAGAGGTTACAGGACTGCCCGTGGTGCTCCTTGAGGATGTGACGGCTGGTCACTTAAATCATGGATAACCTCCTTCTTGGGGATGCTTCACAATTATGTTTTAGGAGCACATCTTTGCCTGTTTTGGCAAGCCTCTCAGTTTCTTGCTTCGCTTTTGTATGTCTGGTACAAGTTTTCCCTCTTAGTAGCTTTTTTTCAATGTCAAGTGTAACAGTATTGTGTAAAGTTTTTGCCATTTTCAAGCAAAACAGAATCAAGCAGGTAGCAGGGAACCCTATGCCAAAGCAATTTCACAGGGCAGTAGTGAGTGGCACAGTGATCACCTTTCCTCCTAACCCACGGGTCATGCTGCGATTGCTCCTGTTGCATAGTCTACATCTTTCAGCATGTTCTCTCCTTATTTTTTCTGAAAGACTGTTATTTGCCCCCTTTATTCTTGCCCAGCTCCTGGCCTCTTTTTCTGGACTGTGATTGAAGCTGAGCCACATTTAGTGATGCAGAAATTTGCCTACACTCTTTTTTGATTGGAAATCATGGTCTTGGCTCTGCTGTTTGCTGAGTCTCATTGCCATTTCTATCTTCTTTTTCCCCTCATTTTGTCCTTTTTACTTGCGTTCTCACTAGAAGTTCCAGATAATACTGGAGTCCCTGTGCAGTGGTCTGAGTCTTCAAATACCCAGTTGGAGTGGGACCCTTCCCCACTGAGCTTAGAATTGAATGCCCATTTTGTAATGCTGTTGAGTTTGGCTTTGTGCACGTACATTACCATAGCAAGAGACATTGCCAGCCCAAGAAGTGTACAGTGCAAGCAGATATACAAAAAAGAAGAAACTCAGAAGGAGATAAGCAGACGAAGTGCCTCACTCCACTGCAGAAAATAGTAGTATTTATTCCTTTATTCTTCTATTTTCCATTTAATTCCTTCCTTTCAGTATCTTAAACTGAGTTTGGAGTCTATGTCAGGGGATCCCTAATTGTAGGATAGAAACCAGTAATGGTACTTAAAGATTATTCAGCTTTCTTCCACAAACCTGTATGGCTGAGAACCAGTCTTTTGTTGCCACTGAGACCTATTGTATTAAATGGCAAAGTAGTTGAGCAAGGTATTGGTATCTGGTATACAAACAAACAGCTTCTCCAGACTGGGCAATCAAAAAGCTCAGATACTATGTTTCCGAGCTACTGGAGAAGCTGTTCCTCTTTTTAAATTAGGATGCCCAACCAAATATGACCAAAAGCCAACGTAAAATGGTATCCTGACAGTGGTGGGGTCTATAGTGGCTGCCTGCAGAAGAACAGGGCAAGAGAGGACTCGCCTCCTGCCATGGAGCGCTCTCCATGCTAATGGAGAGCCAGAAACCGCCAGTGGTTTGCAGCCCAAGAGCTTTCTGTGTCTTTGTATTCCCATGGCTTGCCACTGCCAACTAAATGGCCAGACGTTACTGCGGTGGATTTAGATAGAGCACATGGAGCTGAATTTAACTGCCCATGCAGTAGAGCTGAGAGAACAGTTCATGGGAATACTTGCTTCAGTGCAGAGATGGCCAGTGTAGACAAACTTCTCAGTAAAAGCCCTTGTGGGCATAAGCTGTGGAACTCAGTATCGTGTCCTCTTCCCTTCATGAGGGAAAGGCTTTTGAAAAGCCACCCCACTTCCAGTCACTTCCAGTCGGGCAAGCACTGGGAGTTATCTGTGCAATACATTTGAAGATCCCCTCTGACCTTGAGCACATCCATGGCAATACTCTGTTCTTGGAAGCTGATCGCAGGTAGCCCAGCCAGGGGGGTGTGCTGAGGACAATGCGTCTCATTCCTCTGCCATCAGTAAGAGAGGAATGTGCTTGCACCGTTTAGGGGTGGCAGGTGACCTTGCAGTCTCTTCTTGAGCTAGACTATTGTATGACCATCACAGAATACTGATGCAGTGCCTTATACATCAGAGTGTGAAAATAAACACAAGCTGGGAGGGCATGCATTTAAAGCACGCTGTGGTTCACCATCTTTTGAAAAGCTGTTGCTTTGCTCACTGAATTGTTGGCGGATATAATGTTGATCTGTCTATTTCAGGAAGAATACTGAGGACAAAAAGAGGTTAAAAAAGACTAAATCAGCACAATCCTGGGCTGATCTTGAATCTTTCCGTAAAACATAAACCTAATTGCTCTACCTGGTAGGTGGACCAAAGCTTGGCTGTGTGTCACAGCTCACTGGGTGTGACATTCTGAAAAAAACATCCGCTCTGCTCCTGGCAATGATTTTCAAAAACAATTTGCACTTTATCTCTGTGACACCAAGAGATCACACATCAGCCAACACAGTCAGGTATCAGGAGCGAATCAATGGCTGGCTTACCTCCCAAGGTCTGTGCCTGAGTTTTATTACTGCTGACAGTGGAGCCAGCAGTTAAAGGGCAGTATGAGATGACCAATATGTAGATAACACTAGTTTTTGCACACTAGCTGAGCCTACTGGGGCACAGTTTCCTTTAGAGTGATGATAGAGTGATCAAAGAACTTCCAGCATAAACTTGCAAAGAGATTACCCAGTTTTCTCTGCCATTTGAAGCCCCGTGAATGTTTTCTTAAACAGCAGGATAAAAGACAGCAACAATAAGAATAACAAAACCAATAGCTATATACAAAATATAGCAAGATGCAGTGTCTCGAGAAAACTGTACTTTTTAGCAACTAGAAGCAAAAACCCAACATAAACACATGAAGTGCATATAAGACATGTGGTACTGGGATATAGTACCACATTTTCCATCCTCTTTAGGGAAGGCCACACATATTGTCTGTGAATAGGAAGCAGCTGGGAAGTAATCTTTATCAGCCTGAAATGTATACTGGCAATCTTCAGAACAGGCTATATTTTGCAAATTACACTACTTGCACTGCCAAGTGGAAAAGATGTTTTATGTGAAGAGTTCAACAATGAAAGGATTTTAAAATAAAAATAAAAGATCCATTCTTAGCTCATTATTCTCTGATATGGGTACATAAATACTTGTTAAGGATAGTTGAAGACTATCCCTACTCAAAAAGCTTTAGCTGAGTGGCCTTATGTGGTCCTATTGAAACCAGCAGTAAATCCACTGATTTATGTCATTTCTCTGCATAGTCTTCCATCAGCTCATCTGAGTATGAAATTCTGTCACAACTTCTATATTTTCTACCATTTTTTCATAATTTACTGCATTTTGTAACTCTCCATAACTTGTGCTCATCTTTGCTTCCCACTTGTTCTCAAGGTCTCATGGTCTTTTTGCTTCTAAAGATTTAAAATTATTCTGGAGTCCTAATCCTAAATAACCCTGAGCATTAGTGAGGAAAAAAAGTCTGTTTCAAATATTAGTACAAACCTATTCAGTCCCTTGCTGGCCATGACTCGAGAGCCCATTCTAGTCCCACGTGTTTTAGATGGATGCATGATGTGTGTGTGAATTAGCAGCACTTTAGTGTTGGCTCTTTGTTACAAATCAGATGAAGAATGTGCAACCAGGATGAATAAATAAAAGGAAGTCCTACAAAATCACTCAGATTTTCAAAAATACCTTGGACCGTGGTGCTATATTTTCAATAGACTCTTTCCAGGTTGATGTGAGTTGTGTAATTTGGAGTTCAAGGAGAAAGATGCCTCTGCATATCAGTGTGGCTGCTTTTCCTAAATATGAAAATATGCAGGGTCTAAGGTGAAAGTGTCTGTCACTTTTCTCTCCACAAACCCCTTAGTTGTTTATCATAACCTGGCTTTAGCAGGAATGGCTTTAAAATAATGCTTGCGAACACACAAATAAAGGGTGGCCGTGACTGCAGGTGGCAGAACCTTTGGATAATTTGTCAAAGAGGAGTCCAGGCAAGCTTTGTGCCTTGCCTGTGGTATTGTCCAAAGCTGGGCGATCTGAAGGGGATCTGGCATAGTTATGGGGTGTTTGTGAAGGGCTGGGGACAGAGCTAGGGAGCACCTCAGTCCAGTACTGATAGGCATCTCGGTATTGAATGGAAAGGGTGTTGTCATTCTCACCCTGCCCCTATCAACTTTGTACTTCTAATTTTGCACAGTATTTTTACTTTCTTGTCTTCTTTCCCCCATAATTATTGCTTTCCCTGTCTTCTGCTTTCCATCCTGTTAGCCTGGGATTTGACAGGAAACTTCTGGTGATATCTGCATGTGAGTCAGAACCCATCTAGAAACACAGCTTACTTACCATATTGATAGCCTTGGGCTTTTGCTGAGTTCTATTACCCATTGTATAGAGCCATTTTTAAAGCACAGTGTGGCTTTAAACAAATATTAAATCTAAAATCTAGGTCACCGTTCTTACTGAAGGGCAGATAAGAGGTTTGCTCATTTCCTAGTGAAAAATCATTTTTACTGGTTGACTTGATGATTTGAAAAGGAAAATAATTTAAAATAGCGCTAATGTAGATAATTATGCAGTTTGAGTTCAGGAGTGGTTTCTCAGCATTAGGCAGAGTATTGTTTAAATGCTGTGGATGACAATGATTAAGGCAAATAATTGATACCCTCTTTAGAGTGCCGCATCTGTAGCTCAGTATTCTTCTAGGATACAGTCAGGTGCATGCTAATGAGGAATTACTAATAGTTGGTGGGGTTTTTGAGTGTATGGAAGCTCTGAAGGCAGGACTGGGTGCAGAAAATAATCTTCTAAGCAGTCCATAACTGTTTTGAATCATCAGATATGTTTGATTTTACATAAACTGAAATTTCCTGGGAGGCACTGGGTATCTGTTAATAATTTTTTATCACTTTGGTGAATGGTCAGATTTTCAGCCTTCTTTGTTTTTTTGGCATTTGTGTAATACTCAACCAATCCTTCGTTACTTGATACCCAGTCTTTTGCATGTACACACATACAGAAAAATAGACATAATTTTATATACAGATTTGTTCATACTAGGAATACACATAGATATTTAAACTCTTTACCACACATGCTAACGTTACAAGATGGCTTCACATACAGTAAAGTACTTTCTGGAATTTCTTTTTTTAAAATAAATACAACAAAGTTTCTTTCAACAATGTGTCATTGCTGTTGTTACGCACATGTATAGGACCAACACAATGATAAGCAGGTCAGAAATTTTGAGGTAAATCTATTGCTGAACAGCATCAAGGTCTTCTACCCTAAAACCAGTAAAGAACACTGTAGGAGCTCTGAGAGGGTGAAAAATTACCACTTTACAGCACTGAAGATGATGATGATGTTTCAAATAGAAATTTCACTGTGCAAAGATCAGTGCAAAGTGCTCTTTTAGAACAGCATAACTGGAAAGAACCCCAAAGCTGTTTTAAACTCATTCCATATATCTTCTGGATGTCCTTGAGAGTGAAAGAGCAGAAACTTGTTAGGAATTCAGGTGTTGGAGAGAAAAAAAAAAAAAAACAAATGAAGCCATGGCCTAGTTGAAAATTCAGTCTAGCATATCAGAAGCTGCCTTTAGTTTTCTGCATGCCGTCTCCTAGCACTCAATTTTGTTGATGCCTAGAAGAAACTGGGGGTCAATCTGTGCCCTCAGAATGGGCATCTCAAAAGCAAATTAATACCTGCTTTGCACACACCACAAATGTAAAGTTTGCAAAATGCTCAGTGGAGTTCAATCTGGCCAACAACCTGTCAGGGGAAGAAATGTAAACAGCGCTGAAAAGATCTCTGGTGCTGAATTCACGTTTTAATTAACTCTGCAGAACAATAGTGACTCTAAAAAAGAATACTACTTTGTACTACCTCTCACACCACCTTTGATATTTTTTTAAAGGATACTGTTTTATTGGTGGGAATAAAATTCACACAAATGCCCAAAGGTTCCATAGATTTCCATCCCAGAAGTGAGGAGACTGTGCTCAAAGCATTTGGAGCAAAGAGCTTCATTCCACCATACCTTGAACGATGTCTCTATGGCCAGGAAAGTTAGACTTCATCACACAGCCCTTGAAGGATATCTGTCAGAAGTCTGGAGTCCCTTTATAGTCAAAGGAAAGAAAAAGACATTTCTAGGACATGATTTCTCTCATCCCAAAGTAGATAGGTCAGATTAGTAATGATTACTCCCTAAGAGTACCCATTTCTCTCAATTTTCTATAAAAGGAGCTCAAAAAGGAGACATCTGAATCATAGATACCGAAGCTTTTGTGAGATCAGTCTCACCAGACTGTCTTGGCATGTCATGTAGCTTTGATGGGAACACTTGTAAATACATCGAAGGGGAGTTTTATGGGAACAGTACTGACGATAGCAATGTGCTGAGGTACTAAGTTAATAAAGTTATTAACAGCCTTATGAATACAATTAATGAATGATTAGCTTGAAATTAATAGCCTGCATGTATCTTTAACTCATGATGTAGCCTGAAACATATTAACTGAAAAGTCAAGATTCTTATTTTCACTTACTTTCTCAAATGAGAATACTTGGGTGTGAGAAAAATTAACACTATTTTTTAGTGTTGATGTTGATTAAATTGGAAACTGAAAAATGGACAAGTAGAGAAAATGACAACTCAGCTTTCATAATTTTTTTCTCCTGAGTTTGAATTCACTGTGGTGGTGTAAAAAATAGTTAAAAGTATTAAGAAAGAAAAAAGAAAAAAGGAGAAAACCTGTCTTTGACTACAAAACTGAGGCTTTTTTTTTTTATTTATATCTGTAAGGTCTATTTTTGTGGGTGAAATAAATATGAAGAGGTCTCCATTCTTTGGAGTTCCCTCTGTACAAAATGTGTGAATTTAGGTTGTAACTTTGACAGGAACCTCTCCAACCTTTTAAA